>NC_052505.1:4526835-4826835 GCF_014356525.2 Nilaparvata lugens
TATGCGATGCAAATTATCTATGTCAATTCCTGGGACCTCATACTTTTTTTTTTTGTTTTTTCCAATTAGTTTTATGTGTTTTAGTTTTTTTTTTTAATTTTTTTTTTTTTTTTTTTTTTATTTTTTTTTTTAATTTTTTTTTTTTTTATTTTTTTATTTTTTTTTTTTGTTACCTTGAGGTTGGGTGGTTTGCCTGGATGACCTTGAGGTTAAGGTGGTTGACCTGGATGACCTTGATGTGGGTGTGGTTGATCTAGATGACCTTGAGGTGGGTGTGGTTGACCTAGATGACCTTGAGGTGGGTGTGGTTGACCTAGATGACCTTGAGGTGGGTGTGGTTGACCTAGATGACCTTGAGGTGGGTGTGGTTGACCTAGATGACCTTGAGGTTAGGGTGGTTGACCTAGATGACCTTGAGGTTAGGGTGGTTGACCTAGATGACCTTGAGGTGGGTGTGGTTGACCTAGATGACCTTGAGGTTGGGGGTGGTTGACCTGGATGACCTTGAGGTGGGGGTGGTTGACCTGGATGACCTTGAGGTTGGGGGTGGTTGACCTGGATGACCTTGAGGTGAAGGAGGAGTCTGGCACACTTGTGTGCCAGACTCCTCCTTTTGTATCTACTGCCATCTTAAATTGCATTTGATTGAAATTGTTCATGTCGGATCCTTATAGTGTAAGGACCTAATTTCCAAATTTCAAGTCATTCCGTTAATTGGGAGATGAGATATCATCTCATCGAGATACCCGGGAATCGAACCCGGTACCTCCCATTGCTAGACCTGAATGCTTACCCTTACACCAAACTGACAATCTCTGATAGCAGCGCTCATTTTATACGAAGCCTATCGGCCAACCATTTACAGATGGAATTGAAAAGAGAATGCATTATTACATGCTAATAATTAGCATTTGATTCATTCTCATTGAATAGAGAATGCATTATATAATGCATTAATGCATTATAATAATTAGCATTTGAATCAATGCATTCTCTATTCAATTCCATCTGTAACTAGTTGGCCGTTATGACTTCGTATAAAATGAGCGTTGCTATCCAGAGATTGTCAGTTTGGTGTAAGGGCAAGCATTCCTGACTAGCAATTGGGAGGTACCGGGTTCGATTCCCGGGCTGGCAACTAATTTTTGGATAGCAGTTCTCATCGAATTTCCATCTCTGTTAGCCCTGTTGTCAATGTCTGCAGTAGCAGAAGTCTTCGGGGTGATTTACAGCATTTATTTAGGATTTTCGTAAAATAATAATATTATATAATAATTACCATTTGAATAATGCATTCTCTATTCAATTCCTCTGTTCACAGAATTACTAGTTTACGTACATTGAGATATTGAATTGCATGCGTCATGGCATGCAATTTATAATCCACTCGACAGCTGATTTGTGATAGATAATTTTATTCTATAGTCTGATGTTTACTCTAATATTGGCGTATGAAAGAGGCTCCTTTTCTTTTTATATTATCCTTGAAATTCAAAATTTCCAAAAACCTTGTATATATACGTCGACGCGCAATTTGAAAAGGAACATACCTGTCAAATTTCATGAAAATCTATTACCGCGTTCCGCCGTAAATGCGCAATATATAAACATTTAAACATAAAGAGAAATGCAACCAACCGCTGTTACACAGGGAGAGAGAAGAGAGAGGAGAGGAGAGAGAGAGAGTGACAGAGAGAGAGAGAGATGTTGCCTTAAGTGCATTGAAACTTCAGCTTGGTTCAAATAATAAAGTATGTGGAACTGACCATATCTCTGTTATATCACCATGAATGAATAATAAATAGATCTTTTAAAAAAATATTACTAGATCCCCCTAGCATCCACACAATATAAGAAGAAGAAGAAGAAGAAGAAGAAGAAGAAGAAGAAGAAGAAGAAGAAGAAGAAGAAGAAGAAGAGAAGAAGAAGAAGAAGAAGAAGAAGAAGAAGAAGAAGAAGAAGAAGAGAAGAAGAAGAAGAAGAAGAAGAAGAGAAGAGAAAGAGAGAAGACGTAGGAAAGTAGTGAGTGGGAGAGTACTGGCAACGTTGTTTTCCTCCACGACGAACTGCTTAGTATTAAACTACTTATAAAAAGTAGATTTTCTTTCGAGAAAGCAATAATCATCGAAATTCTAATTATTGTACAAGGATAACTCTTCATAGCCATAGAAGATTTAGAGTGAAGATCTTATCTTCTAAGCGTCAGCTCAGGAATTCTGTTAACACAATAACTATTATTGTAGCTCCTATAACAAAGGCTAAGTTGAACTCACTTTCTATTTTCCTACAGAGGGTTAAATTATTCAAATTGAACTCACAGAGAACAAACATCAGTAGAGATTCAGATAAACCCAAGCAAACTCATTGGAAACACTTTTTGAATGGGCTACTCATAGGCCAACTTGTTGCAAAACGACAGTTACAAACTTCAATAATTCATTTTGCACCAGCTACTTCCAAACTTCGGACATAATATCTAATAGGTAAAGTGGACGTGCTTCATGAATGAATCGTCACTTTGTAGGCTACTAGTACAAACTTGAATTCTGTTGATTAACAGTTGCTATTCCATTCACTATCCAGTTGAAACTGGAGAAGTGACTATGACGCAAACTGTGTCATTGAAATTCTTTGGAGAAGGTTCCTCAAGAAATCTTTGGGTGAGGGTTCCAACAAAATCTTGCGGGCAGGGGCGAGGCGTGTGTCTTATGATGATGTCTTAGACTAATTTTTTCATATGTTTTGTCAATCGGCAGAAAAACGTTGGTTTTTCAAAGTTATCTTACTCCCAAATTTTTGGGTATTTTCAGAAATCAAGATAAATATCCCACCAAATTTCCTACACGAATACAGAGTAAGTTGTATTATAATAGCTACAGTACATACGTACTGTATAGTACAGTACCTGTTCGTTTCTACCGTTTAATTATATGATAATAGAAAGCTTTATTAAAAACAGCCATAACTTCTTAACAGTCATAACTTCAATATTCTAAATCCAGTTATATATACGTCGACGCGCAATTTGAAAAGGAACATACCTGTCAAATTTCATGAAAATCTATTACCGCGTTCCGCCGTAAATGCGCAATATATAAACATTTAAACATAAAGAGAAATGCAACCAACCGCTGTTAACAGGAGAGAGAGAGAGAGAGAGAGAGAGAGAGAGAGAGAGAGAGTGACAGAGAGAGAGAGAGAGATGTTGCCTTAAGTGCATTGAAACTTCAGCTTGGTTCAAATAATAAAGTATGTGGAACTGACCATATCTCTGTTATATCACCATGAATGAATAAATAAATAGATCTTTTAAAAAAATATTACTAGATCCCCCTAGCATCCAACACAATATAAAGAAGAAGAAGAAGAAGAAGAAGAAGAAGAAGAAGAAGAAGAAGAAGAAGAAGAAGAAGAAGAAGAAGAAGAAGAGAAGAAGAAGAAGAAGAAGAAGAAGAAGAAGAAGAAGAAGAAGAAGAAGAGAAGAAGAAGAAGAAGAAGAAGAAGAAGAAGAAGAAGAGAAAGAGAAGAAGACGTAGGAAAGTAGTGAAGTGGGAGAGTACTGGCAACGTTGTTTTCCTCCACGACGAACTGCTTAGTATTAAACTACTTATAAAAAGTAGATTTTCTTTCGAGAAAGCAATAATCATCGAAATTCTAATTATTGTACAAGGATAAAACTCTTCATAGCCATAGAAGATTTAGAGTGAAGATCTTAATCTTCTAAGCGTCAGCTCAGGAATTCTGTTAACACAATAACTATTATTGTAGCTCCTATAACAAAGGCTAAGTTGAACTCACTTTCTATTTTCCTACAGAGGGTTAAATTATTCAAATTGAACTCACAGAGAACAAACATCAGTAGAGATTCAGATAAACCCAAGCAAAACTCATTGGAAACACTTTTTGAATGGGCTACTCATAGGCCAACTTGTTGCAAAACGACAGTTACAAACTTCAATTCATTTTGCACCAGCTACTTCCAAAGTTCGGACATAATATCTAATAGGTAAAGTGGACGTGCTTCATGAATGAATCGTCACTTTGTAGGCTACTAGTACAAACTTGAATTCTGTTGATTAAACAGTTGCTATTCCATTCACTATCCAGTTGAAACTGGAGAAGTGACTATGACGCAAACTGTGTCATTGAAATTCTTTGGAGAAGGTTCCTCAAGAAATCTTTGGGTGAGGGTTCCAACAAAATCTTGCGGGCAGGGGCGAGGCGTGTGTCTTATGATGATGTCTTAGACTAATTTTTTCATATGTTTTGTCAATCGGCAGAAAAACGTTGGTTTTTCAAAGTTATCTTACTCCCTAATTTTTGGGTATTTTCAGAAATCAAGATAAATATCCCACCAAATTTCCTACACGAATACAGAGTAAGTTGTATTATAATAGCTACAGTACATACGTACTGTATAGTACAGTACCTGTTCGTTTCTACCGTTTAATTATATGATAATAGAAAGCTTTATTAAAAACAGCCATAACTTCTTAACAGTCATAACTTCAATATTCTAAATCCAGTTACATGTACATCGATTTTCGTAAAATTGATATTTTACTGTTCCTATGAATTCCAAGAATTCTATGAATTCTTTATACAGGTTCAGCACAACTTCTTAAATAACATTATGTTTGATTCAATAGAATTCATAAGGACGACAAAACATCGAACAACAAAAAAACACTTTCTGAGTAACTGGCTTTAACAAAGCATGGCTTCACGAAATACAGTACGATAATTTAGAATAGTTGGTACAATGGTTATGCTTTTCGCAGTATCAAACTGCTTTGTACTATGATACATGGTTTTCATTCCATATCATTCTGTAATAAAAATAAAACAAGATTCCCGTTTCAAAAGCATCAAAGTCGCCAGGCTGGTCTGAACTATTCATGACTTTTTCAGTATGCATTATCCACTCAGCAGTTCTAATACACAGACATCAGTTTCACTTGGAATGGCATGACATTTTCTATTCTTTCAATTCCTATTATTACCATAGATCGATTCAGATCAGCACAATGTTTATACTGTATGTTCATAATAAATTTTTCTTTTGTTAAAAAGAAATAGTCAATAATTGCTGGGAATAAAGTGATATTCAACGATTTGAACCTGATAAATTGGATTGTTGAATAACAATAATTGAAATTCAGTGAATTTTACTGTACAACATTCCTTTTCCTCCTATTTTATTGGGTGGTGAGTGGAGATGATTTATGATTTCATATTTGAATTCATCTTTTTATAGTTCAATTTTTTTTGGAAAACTAGAACTTTTTAAATTAAAAATGTTTATGTTTAAACTTCTCAGGTGTTCAAAAACTTCTTGAAACCTTTGCTTGTCCCTTTGTGAGGCAGGAGTATTATTATCTTAGTACGTACTATATAATCATATGATAATGGAAAGCTATATTATGTGAATATATACATATTCACACATTAAAGTCAGTGATTTTCTTTTGTTTTTTCGTACGCAGGAAGTCCGTCATTGCTTGTTCTTAAATCCATTTTAACATTAAACTATTTGAAAAATTTAATTTTCTCACCTCAAACCAAGGAAGCAGAGTTATCGTTGCCACCGGCAGCGCATCGGATTACCGAGTACGTCGAATTGAAAAGTTTCGGATTATCAAGGGACAGCTGTATTTCTTATCTTACGCATTGAAAGTATGTTCATAAAGAGAAAATTGCTTATGGTCCTTATGCTAAATTTTCTCTATGGTATATTGCCCCCAAAAAATTGAAAATTGTTTCCAAAATAATTAGAAGTACTGTAATATGGTCTCCTCACTGCTGTGAATTTTATTTTTCGAATTACTTACTCTTGCTAGCTCAGAAGCTCTGGCACTTTTGACATTACATGTTAGTAGCAATAAAATTCAGGTGACTTTATGTGCTTATTTATGTGTTAAAAGTCCCCATATTAGGCTCTAACGATATATTACACTAAAATGATATTATGACTCAAGATAGCGGTTTCATTCATAGGAGAAGTTTTACACGTTTTACAAGTTAGAAATAGGAATTCCCCTTTTACTGGAATATGACAAATTCTATCCAAGCAGCACACATTCATCAACTAAGCCGCAAACTCCTGAACCAAGAACTTTCAAATTTCATAGTCATAGTTCAGTTAGACCTCACACTCACTGAGAACATATTTGAAAAAAAAACCAAATTGGCCTTTTTCAGCGGAAAACACTATACTTCAACTTCACATTTATAATCTGTATATAAATACTAGTAGTTCTGTGAACAGTAGACCTCACGCAGTTTTCTCATCACAAGTATCTGATGTCGCCTGTTCTAGTTGATTCAATTGAATCACAATTAACAGATGAATCATAATTTACTCTTCAAACTATTATTTGTTTTCTTCAAGATCAAAAACTCACTTATGTTAATAAACTCAGTTTATATTATCCTTGAAATTCAAAATTTCCAAAAACCTTGTATATATACGTCGACGTGCAATTTAAAAAGGAACATACCTGTCAAATTTAATGAAAATCTATTACCGCGTTCCGCTGAAAATGCGCAACATATAAACATTTAAACATTAAGAGAAATGCCAAACCGTCGACTTAAATCTTAGTCCTCACTTCGCTCGGTCAATAATTTATCCAGTTCCGTGATAATCTTTCCATCTGATACAAATATTTCTTAACTATTTTAAAATTAATTTTTTTAATCAAGAATATTATAATTTTTTCAGCATTATTTAGTTCATTTAATCATTCTCTATTTCATTTTTAATCACCTATTAAATTTGTTTTTCAAATGTGAGAATATTGAAACTGATGGGCACGCATCATAAAAAAATATTGAAACCCTACCTTATAGAAATAGACACGGCCAGACATCTGGGTAATGCATGCAATGAATAATCCACTTGTCAGCTGATTGATTATGAATAATTCTATAGTCTGATTTATCCTATCTTCAAAGTAGATGATAATGTGATATCAGAGTATGAAGGAATTCATTTTCTTTTCATATTATCCTTAAAATGCAAAATTTTAAAAAACCTTATGTATACATCGACGCGCAGTTGAAAAATGAATATTCCTGCCAAATCTCATCGAATTCTTTCAACGTGTTTGGCCCTAATCGCGTTACATACAGAGAGACAAAAGAAAATCCGAGTTAAAACATACCCATTAGTTATAATATTACAAATATTAGTTTTAATGACCGTATTCAACTGTATAATGTTCTGATTTGTTGTGTTCAATGAAGAAAATATTCTACTGACTCAAGTTTTAAATTTTGTGTCCTTATTTTTTAGAATAAATGGCTCCATCTCGCTACAAACTGATCTATTTCAATGCCAGAGGAAGGGCAGAACACATACGCTTCATTTTCGCTTATGCTGGTGTCGATTACATTGATCACAGGATAGTGAAGGAGAAATGGCCAGAAATAAAGAAAAGTGAGTATATTATATATAGTATTTCATTTTATTTATTTATTTATAATTTTCACAAAGTAGCACTGATTGGGAGAGAAAAACTAAGGATACTCCTTGAATTGATAAATTCACCTCTTTTAACATGATTCAACTTAAGCATATTTTTAATAACAAAATGTAGCTAATTGTACATAAATAAATATATAAACTCTTGCATTATGCTATTCATGAGTGCCTAGAGAATCTGTGAATATTTTTTTTCAATTTCTAATGTCGTTTCTGATGTCAATTTACCGGTACTTCTCCAAATGGGAGAAGTTTTCTTAAAGAACATTATTTCATCAATAAATTTACATGGCTTAGAATATTGTTAATCTGTTCAACAGGTCTTGTTATGATATTATGTTGTTTGAGCTAAATATATTGAATTTTGATAGGAAATTATTAATGAACATCAAAATACCTGCATCACTTGAAAGTCCTCTCTAAGTACGGTACAACTTGGAAAGCATAACAATTAAAATTATTAAATAGATTAATAATCGATATCTCTCTAATATTATGAATTAATGATTCATAAATCATTTATATATTTGTGAAGCTCATTACCACTAATAAATTCCGTAAGGAAATTATTAATGAAAATCAAAATACCTGCATCACTTGAAAGCCCTCTCTACGTGCAACACAACTTGAATAGCATAACAATTAAATGATTGAATAGATTAATAATCGATATCTCTCTAATATTATGAATTAGTAATTCATAAATCATTTATATATTTGTAAAGCTCATTATCACAAATAAATTCCGTAATCATCAATTTTAAATCAAAGCAAATTTTATGAATTCATCAATACAAAGAAAATCATATTTTTATTATCATCATTCTTATTTTCATTATTCATCAATGTTAATATAAAATTCAGATAGAATTTTCTCATAAATTCTCCTTATAAGATACTTGAAATATATGGACAATTTGAGTATTATTAAGAATGATTAAAATTCTCAAAAGAGTTTTCTAAACAATTCAACTGGATAGACTTCCAAGATTTGCTGTGTACTTTCACGATAATTGAAATTTACAGTGACTTAAATTTGATTTTTAATATTGTATACATACGGAAAGTTAACCAACCTCTTTTTAGTCCTATGTTTCATTGGAACAAATGTAAATAAAATAAGTTACTGTATTCAGAATTCAGTTTGTTTTTTCCCGTTTTTGAACTATTTTTAACGACACAGTCTAATATCTTTGAATATTAGTTATTAAAACTATAGTAAGGTCCACGTTATAATGGCAGTGGATAAGATAGAAGAATAGCGATGCCGATTCTCTGCATTAATCAATTATATTTCTACACTTTAAAAAGCATAATTGGCATCGTTGCTGACCTAGAAAAGGATAGTACCACCGGCTTTGTCGAATAATAGACAAGGATAGCAAAACCAAAGTTGATCAAATACTGTCATTATAACGTGGACCTCGCTATAGTACTCACTGTGGAGCTGTTTGAAATAGATGAGCTGTTTTTTTTGTCCTTAAAAATTATTTCTTCAATATGTGAATATTTCCTATTTTAGTGATAGAAATGTGAATTTTTTCTTCTATGTTTGGTTTTGAAGCATCTAAATTTAAAAATCTACTTTGTGAAAATAATTAAGAACTGAAAATTTAGTGAAGTGAACAACTAAAAGACTTAACCTATTTGGGCCTATGTGTAACCTTATCTAAATTTGGGAGAGGAATAGAACAAGGTTACCTTATTTTTTCTCTCCCTAACATCATTGATGATGTAATTGTTGTATGATTCAATAAGCAATTTAAAATTGAATTTAAAAATCTACTTTGTGAAAATAATTAAGAACTGAAAATTTAGTGAAGTGAACATCTAAAAGACTTAACCTATTTCGGACTATGTGTAACCTTATCTAAATTTGGGAGAGGAATAGCTCATGGTTTCCTTTTTTTCTCTCCCTAACATCATTGATGATGTACTTGTTGTATGAATCAATGAAGAATAAAATACTCCCTATTATTCATCAATGTTAGTATATATTTTATTCATTTATATGATTATCTTTCTTATTGAATAATCACTTTGGATCACAATCTTCTGATAATTCGAGCGCTTAACAAGATTGAAAAGTGTATGTTATTTTTCAGAATTTTTCTTCTATGTTTGGTTTTGAAGCATCTAAATTTCAAAATCTACTTTGTGAAAATAATTAAGAACTGAAAATTTAGTGAAGTGAACAACTAAAAGACTTAACCTATTTCGGACTATGTGTAACCTTATCTAAATTTGGGAGAGGAATAGCACAAGGTTACCTTATTTTTTCTCTCCTTAACACTTTTGATGATGTACTTGTATGATTCAATAAGCAATTTAAAATTTAATTTAAAAATCTACTTTGTGAAAATAATTAAGAACTGAAAATTTAGTGAAGTGAACAACTAAAAGACTTAACCTATTTCGGACTATGTGTAACCTCATCTAAATTTGGGAGAGGAATAGCACAAGGTTTTCTTATTTTTCCTCTCCCTATCATTTTTGATGATGTATTTATTGTATGAATCAATAAAGAATAAAATACTCCCTATTCATCAATGTTAGTATAATATATTTTATTCATTTATATGATTATCTTTCTTATTGAATGATTACTTTGGATCACAATCTTCTGATAATTCGAGCGCTTAACAATAAGATTGAAAAGTGTATGTTATTTTTCAGAAATTAATATGGAAATATTAGTGCGATTTCCATTGAAAACCTCCTGTAATAGTAAGTTACACGCTGTAAGAAGCTTTGTTGCAGGTACCCCTTTCGGAATGCTACCAGTCCTAGAAGTGGATGGCAAAGCCGTGTGTCAATCGAACGCCGTGGCTCGATTCCTGGCCCGGCAATACAATCTGGCAGGCAAGGATGAGTGGGAAGCTCTACAGTGTGACTCCCTGGTCGACACCCTGGGTGACTTGAAACAAGGTGAATATGAAGCACACACAAATATCGAAATATGAAACATTAATAATAAATAATAGTCTCATATTTGTTAAAGGGATAGAGTTTCATGAATGAAATAAAATCTTTTTAGTAAAAAATATATTCTTTGGTTGACACTTTTTGTTGACTTGGAACAAGGTTAATGGTCACCCACAGATATTAAATATGAAGCATCAATAATAGTCATCTTTTGGCAAAATGAATAGGAGTTTGATGAATTAAAAGAAATCTTTTTATTGAATAATCACTTTGGATCACAATCTTCTGATAATTCGAGCGCTTAACAAGATTGAAAAGTGTATGTTATTTTTCAGAATTTTTCTTCTATGTTTGGTTTTGAAGCATCGAAATTTCAAAATCTACTTTGTGAAAATAATTAAGAACTGAAAATTTAGTGAAGTGAACAACTAAAAGACTTAACCTATCTCGGACTATGTGTAACCTTATCTAAATTTGGGAGAGGAATAGCACAAGGTTACCTTATTTTTTCTCTCCTTAACACTTTTGATGATGTACTTGTATGATTCAATAAGCAATTTAAAATTTAATTTAAAAATCTACTTTGTGAAAATAATTAAGAACTGAAAATTTAGTGAAGTGAACAACTAAAAGACTTAACCTATTTCGGACTATGTGTAACCTTATCTAAATTTGGGAGAGGAATAGCACAAGGTTACCTTATTTTTTCTCTCCTTAACACTTTTGATGATGTACTTTTGTTGTATGATTCAATAAGCAATTTAAAATTTAATTTAAAAATCTACTTTGTGAAAATAATTAAGAACTGAAAATTTAGTGAAGTGAACAACTAAAAGACTTAACCTATTTCGGACTATGTGTAACCTCATCTAAATTTGGGAGAGGAATAGCTCAAGGTTTTCTTATTTTTCCTCTCCCTATCATTTTTGATGATGTATTTATTGTATGAATCAATAAATAATAAAATACTCCCTATTCATCAATGTTAGTATATATTTGATTCATTATATGATTATCTTTCTTATTGAATGATTACTTTGGATCACAATCTTCTGATAATTCGAACGCTTAACAATAAGATTGAAAAGTGTATGTTATTTTTCAGAAATTAATATGGAAATATTAGTGCGATTTCCATTGAAAACCTCCTGTAATAGTAAGTTACACGCTGTAAGAAGCTTTGTTGCAGGTACCCCTTTCGGAATGCTACCAGTCCTAGAAGTGGATGGCAAAGCCGTGTGTCAATCGAACGCCGTGGCTCGATTCCTGGCCCGGCAATACAATCTGGCAGGCAAGGATGAGTGGGAAGCTCTACAGTGTGACTCCCTGGTCGACACCCTGGGTGACTTGAAACAAGGTGAATATGAAGCACACACAAATATCGAAATATGAAACATTAATAATAAATAATAGTCTCATATTTGTTAAAGGGATAGAGTTTGATGAATGAAATAAAATCTTTTTAGTAAAAAATATATTCTTTGGTTGACACTTTTTGTTGACTTGGAACAAGGCTAATGGTCACCCACAGATATTAGAATATGAAGCATCAATAATAGTCATATTTTGGTAAAATGAATAGGAGTTTGATGAATGAATTAATAACAGTTTGATGAATGAAATAAAATCTTTTTAGTAAAAAAGCTCTTCTTTTGTTGACACTTTTTGTTGTCTTGGAACAAGGTTAATGGTCACCCACAGATATTTGAATATAAAGCATCAATAATAGTCTTCTTATATTGGTAAAATGTATAGTAGTTTGATGAATGAATTAAAATTATAGTAAAAAAGCTCTACAGTATCTTTGGTTCACACCCTTGGTGACTGAAAAAAGGTTATTAATTGAACAAGGTTAATGGTTATCCACAGATATTTAAATATGAAGCATCAATAATAGTCTTATATTGGTAAAATGAATAGTAGTTTGATGAATGAATCAATAACAGTTTTATGAATGAATTAAAATTATAGTAAAAAAGCTCTACAGTATCTTTGTTTCACACCCTTGGTGACTTGAAACAAATTAATTGGTCATGCACAGATAATGACAAAGTATGAAGCATCAATAATAGTCTTATATTGGTGAAATGAATAAGGGTTTGATGAATAAATTAATAATAGTTTGATAAATTAATTTAAATCACAGTAAAAAAGCTCTAAAGTGTGATTTTCTGGTTGACACCCTTGGCTAATTGAAGCAAGGTTAAATGAACATCCACAGATATCAAAATATGAAGCATTAACCATCAACAATAGTGTTATCCTGGTGTAATGAATCAATAACAGTTTGATAAATGAATTAAAATCATAGTAAATCCCAAGCTCTATAGTGTGACTCTTGGTTGACACCCTCGGTGACTTGAAACAAGGTTTATCCTACATATAACGAAATATGGAGCATCAACCATCAATAGTGTTATCTTGGTGAAATGAAAAGAAGTTTGATGAATGAATTAATAACAGTTTGAGGGATCAATCAGAGTCATAGTAAAAAAGCTCTACAGTTTGACAAAATAAATAAATAAGGAAAAAATTGAATTGAATTGACACTCTGGGATAGCCCACATGATACAAGGTAAATTAACATTCAGACATCGAGATGAGAAGCATCAATAATATCCTTATTACGAGTAGAATGAATTAAAATCATAGTAGGCTACATAGAAAATAAAATAAACTTTTTTTTAACCTGATATTGTGATTATCTGTTTCAAAATTTTCCAAGTCAAAATCATTTATGGTCAATTCATTTCTGTTAGTTCACAGGAACATTTTTATCTCAATTAATAGTTTGCTAAAAAAATATGAAAGATATAAATTAAAACTCAGGGAGAATTTTTTTCCACGAATATTACATGATTTCATATATCAATGGAGAGAAGAGATGAAGTTTATATATCATGTGTCAAATCAAGGAACAAATTTTCAATTTGAAAAAATTATCTCTCTGAACATCCAAAATTAACATAATCAAAAAAAACTATTCAAATAATTTACAATTTTTAATAACCTAACTTTAAAATTTTGTTTTTCAAGAAATAACATTTTACAGTAAAAGTAAATTCGTATGGCTTTTGTTGGTGGGGAGTCCCTTGCGGGAAGGTCCCACCGCCTGAATATATAGGTAACTAGCCGTCAGGCTCGCTTCGCTCGCCATATCCGTCTAGCCAGGGGCTCTGCCCCCTGGACCCCCGACTGGATCGTCCAAGAATGGGATCAGCAGGCTCGCTTCGCTCGCCTGCATTTTTTCATTTTTATCATATTATATTAGGACAATCCAGTCGGGGGTCCAGACTAAACGTCTGGCTAAACAGATATGGCGAGCGAAGCGAGCCTGACGGCTAGTAATATAATATTCCCAGGATTGAAGTAGCAGTGCCCAATCAATTTTTCCGCGATAAATGCATTAAATCTTCAACTTGGTGCCAACCTAACAAAATCAACTCAACTTAATGCCAACCTGACAAAATTATGATTTAGTTGCCAGTTAACAACTGTTTCGAAGAGGTACTCTATCTAGATTATAGTTCTATAGTAACATATGATATGGAAATTTCAATTCTAATTAAGAGATTGGGAGAAGAAGAATATACATGCTAAAAGACGAACTTTAAACCCTTAAAAACAACCCTTAGAGTTGAAATATTGCCAAAAGATTTCTTAGTGCGCCTCTAAAGGGCCAACTGAACATACCTACCAAATTTGAACATTTTTTGGTCCGGTAGATTTTTAGTTATGCGAGTGAGTGAGTGAGTGAGTGAGTGAGTGAGTGAGTGAGTGCCATTTCGCTTTTATATATATAGATTTAAGCCGTCAATGGGCCTTACGACTGTCATACATTTACAATTAACACCAGCTGTTATATTCGAATATACCAGCTTGAACACTGTGAAAATCCAAACACAGCTGTGTTTGAGAAGAAAATACCTAATTAGAACCGTACGAATTAAAACCTGACATGTATGAAAGCCTCATTCGTTTTCGGTAACGAACCGAACCGAAAACGAACAGAACCGAATGAAACCGAATGCGTGTGAAGCTAGCCTCTAATACTACCCGTTCAAAAACATCGAACATCTTGAAAATGTATCTTTAAATCAACGTTAGTTGACAGTTGTCTACTAACTTTGTCTTTCCATAAGCTGAGGCCATGATTCTAGTTTGGAGTTTGGAGTTATCGATGGAAAACATTTTTTTTTTACATTTTTCTTTTTTAATCTGATGATCAAAATTGCAACAAATATTATTGAAAAGAAATTTATTTCTAAAATCATGAAAAGTGAGAAATGAAGTTTGTAGGAAATCATCATTATGGTAGTTTATTTTGTTAATTTGAACACACCGATTTTTCGCCAACACGACAACACAGAATGTTCTCTGATGGGTTGATTGGATTGGCGTATCGACAGCGCTCACACTCACATTCCTGGACGACACGTCACGGTACGATAGGACAGAAAGCTCTATGCTTATTTAGGTTTAGAAATTTTAAATTGATAAATTATATATTAATTTTTGAGAAAACATAACAATAGGTCAATGTAACTGAGCGCGAGGTCTACTGTTCACAGAACTACTAGTATAAATTTCATCTGAGTAAATATAGATTTTGAATTGACTGTCTGCTCTCAACTGAACTGGAAGAGGAAGTGATATATATTATATTTGAAGACAAAACCCTATGGTGTAAGTTTGAATAATTATATATGGATTAAATAAATTCCTAAACTGAACTAAAAGGAAAATTCATTTTATTTCTAAATTCACATTGTCTTTATCCTTTTCTAGTTCTGTGGTACTACCGGTCAGAGCAAGATCCAATCAAAAAAGAGGAACGGAGAGCCACCTTACTCAAAGAGACCATTCCATTCTATTTGAGAAAATTTGAAAAAGTCATATCAGAGAATGGAGGATTCTCAGTAGGAAACTCGGTAAGTCTATTGTGAACTTCATATCCTATTCAAAGTGATTCAAATCTATATACAGAGTGTTCTGAAAAAGGTGCCCATAAGTCAGGGCGTGATTCCTCACATCAAAAGAAGAAAAAAAAATCCAATTAACATAGGTCCGAAAATGCTTCGTTACCAAGTTATACAGGTATTTGTTGACTGTTAATTAAGATGTACTATCTAGCGTTCTTTATGTAAAATGAACTGAAAAATTAAATGAAACCGTTTCCAGACCTGTAGCTACAGTAATTATCAAGATATGTGACGAAATACGCGAAACTTGGTCCCGAAAAACAAGTTCCTTTAAGGTTTGAAGCAGATTTACTATGTTGAATGTACAATAATCAAAAAATATTTTTCTACAAAAATATTTTGTTAACTTGTAGAAAATTTAATTTTGAAGAGAAAGATGTGAAATAAGTCTATAATAGAAAAATGAACCCTTAATAATTCAATGATTGATTGGAATATGGAAACAATAAAAAATTGAGATATATCAATAAGTTAAGCTATTTATTTAATTATATAATACGAGTACTAAGCCTACAGGTGATCATGACTTGATCCATATCGAGCTGCGATGTATTAACACACTTTTTTCTATGTATTTTACACGACATGCAGTCAAATACATAGAAAAAAATACGAGTATTACTTTGATATAACCAAGTAAATTTGAAGAAAGTAAAAATATTAAGAATAATAAGAGAATAACTCAGTAAAATAGTGGTTTGCCAACAATATTTCATTATACGAGTACACATCATTGTCTTATTATTTCAATGATGGAGAAATACCACACCACATCTTCCCATACAATCAATTTGAAAATGTTTAGTAGGTACGTATTCTTTCATTTATCCATTTACCCGTCTATTTTTTACAAGGTTGATGCCCACGTGAACACATAATAATCCTCACACAATAAATAATCAATTATTATGCTTGGGTAATGAAAGAAAGATAGGTGAGCATTGAGTGGGTTCCAAATCTCCTTAGGAAGAGATTCCTAACAACGTGTAGATATTGAGAACCATATGAGTGCAGAGGGTTCCATGAAGTTTGGAATACCTCAAGGAACAGTTTTAGGACCAATTTTGTATTCGATCTTTGCAAATGAGTTGTGCTCCATTCAAATTCAAGGTAGAGTTATAGCCTTTGCTGACGATACAGCACCGCACTCCTTTTTCAAGGAAAAAACTGGGAAGAAGTGTTCCAAACAGCAGAGATAGAACTAACAAAAATCACTAGTTGGTTAAGAAATAATTTATTGTCATTAAATTCAGAAAAAAAAAACACATTTTTAGCTTTTTCTTTAACAAATAGCACAAAACCACACATGACAACAATGAAGCTTCATAATTGTGATAGAAATAGTAACAATAATTGTAATTGCTCACTAATAGAACGCTCTGACAATATAAAGTATTTAGGAATAATAGTAGATGATTCATTGAAATGGAACAAGCACATAACATATACAACTGCCAAAATAAGGAAGCTTGTATACAAATTCTATCAATTAAGGCGTATCATAGACAAAGAAATGTTAAAAACTGTATACTTAACATTAGTTGAATCTCTTTTAATGTCTAAGGAATGTGAAACTTCGCATTGTAGAATCATATACCTATAAATATAAACTATCATTATTGGTTCTTTTATCAGCCTACTTATGTGCGTGGATTTTTCAACACTTTAGACTTGACATCTTATTCACATATCTATAGAACAAAATTGGTTGAGAACTCACAAAGAAGCTATGCATTCAAGAATTTCACATTTATTTCAGTTTGTTTATTTCAGTTCAAACTGGCAAAACCGATTTAGTAGTTTCAATCGACTGGAATGTTCCTATCGGAATTGTGGTAGGAGTAGTCCGTTGCATGTGGTCTACTTTTGTTCAATATTCAACCCCATCACACATTAAGGTGAATCATAATTCAAAATAATTTATTGTTGAACATTGGAAGAATATTACAACAACGTCAGCTCACATATCAATATCAACAATATGATAACACATAATCAAATCGAATAAATCTTTATTCACATGATGCACAAATGTAACAATTATAATAAATAAGAAGAAAATTCCTTGATAACTAGTTTTCAATAGTATAATTATGAAATTATGAACAAGCACATAACATATACAACTGCCAAAATAAGGAAGCTTATATATAAATTCTATCAATTAAGGCGTATCATAGACAAAGAAATGTTAAAAGCTGTATACTTAACATTAGTTGAATCTCTTTTAAGGTACGGTACGGTCTGTTAGTTTGGGGTGCAGCTAACTTCAGTTTTATAGATCCATTATTTAAAACTCAAAAACGCATTTTGAAAATAATGGGAAACAGGGAAATCCGGTTTCCAACTGTAGAATTATTTATAGAAAATAGAGTACTCAGCGTTAGGCAATTGTATATATTGTTGTTATTAGTGTATATGAAAAAACATCAAAATAGGAACCATATCATAAATCATAGCCATAATACTAGAATAAGAGAACTTTACAACCAAGAAGTACCAAGAATGAATACAGCATTTGGGCAAAGATCACTAGGATATTTAGGGCCTACAATATCTAATAGAATACCATTAGAAATCAAAGGAGAGGAAAATTGCAATAGCTTCAAAAGAAAAATTAGACATTGGTTATTCAGTATTGGGATACAAAGTAGTGAGGAACTAATAGTAAGTAGGATTTAGATTTAAGTAGTAAGTTATTCTTTTTAAATAAGGTAATTTATAGGTAGAAAATAGTACCTCGGTTTAGTATCTTTGTACTAGGTGATGCTTAGGGTAATTGATATAGTTTTAGATTTTTTGGAATTTTTGTATTATCTGTTGTAGCATAAATTAGTATTAATTTGATGATAACCTCGACACATATATTATATGGTGAGGTATCATTTTCTAAACCCTGAATATTGTTATATTAAAAAATATGTAATATAATGTATGTATGTATGTATGAATTTATTGTAATCTACGCTAACTGCGTTTTTTTATCTCTCATTGGTTAATAGAATTGAAATGAATAATTATATCAATTAAAATGAGAAAATAGCCCTAGACGAAATAATGAAGCACTCAGTAATTTAGTATATTCAGTCCATGACCGGCAGTCGCCAAACAGACTTCGTCAAAGTATAAAACAATTAATACACAAATAACTAGAGTTGGCTGCAGATAGGTCGTTTCATGTGGCTCTGTAGATTGACTGCAATACTAAATTATGAAACAGTCTCAAACTGGTCCACAAGCCCACTGGTTTCATCATTTCTCAGTGAATACAGAGGGTGGTTGATGAGTTTCTCACGTACCAGCCTACAAAACTTCCCATACTCCAGCTCACGAACACAAATCGGCAGTCTGTTAAAACATTTTAGCGTCCGTAAGGGGTAGCATTCATGTGCTTTCGATAGTCTGGAGTAGGGCAGGTCAATGTTGCCCCGTCTCCTGGCATTGTGGTGGTGCAGCTGGCCCCTCTCCTGGTAGGCATGAACCTCACTCCTTAGGAGCCGTAGGGAGCTATACATCTACACTGTCAGTATTTTCAGACGTTTGAAAATTGGCCGGCAGTGCTCCAGGTAATGCGTTGACGTGATGACACGAAGAACTTTCTTCTGTAGAAGGAGAATCCTTTCACAGCTACCTGCATGGCCCCATAGTACTATCATAGCTTATATGAATATTGGACAGCCCATGGTAGGCTGTAATTAGGTAGCTGACAGGCACATGTTGCTTCAGATTCCTCATCAAAAACGTCACCCTGGCCAGTCGATTGCACAGCATGCCAATATGTCGATCCCACAATAGAGCGGGGTCCATCACAAAACCCAAGAGTATATTGTCTAGAAATATCACAAATTTATTGAAAAAATTGCATGGTTGCCTGTAAAGTCGGTATACAGGCGAAAGTTTTACGTGACAACGACTTTGAGTGGTAAAATAATTTTAATGTGAATATTCATTCGTATAGTAGGAAGAAGGATGAAATTATAACTCACAATGATAGTGAGTGAGAGGCACGCGTCCCTTCCACTCGGGCATGGTTAGCCCGCGCCCGCCTAAGAGCGAGAGAGACAACCATTGACTTGACATTTTGAAGTAGGCGCAGTCGCAGGAGATTGCTTGCGGCGCCTGCGCAGGTTGACTGCTCCATTTCACCCTCTCTCCAGGTGAATGCTTTCGGGTTGCTGGCCTTGCTGCAGCGTTGCTCGCCACTGCTCCTATTCGTGCTCTTTCCAGACGACCGTGAACCGAAACGAACGCTCTCACTCGCTCTCATTGTGAGCGCATAACGTGGGAACGTAACGCAGTTTCTTGAAGTGTCTCCCGGCAAACCAATTTATAAGACGTTATCACGTCAAAAACATACATATTTCAACACCTATGTAGGCATCTTCAGTGTTGAAACATGTATGTAATGTTTCACTAAATTTGTAATATTTCTAAACAACATCTCAGTGTTCCATTATACAGGGTATGAATATCTTCTGATCAGTTTAGATATCGATGTGCGGTTTCCGCCATTCATTTTTCCTTGAAATTCCATATCGAAATCATGTATCGCATCACTACCTTCCTATTTAAAAAAATAAAGTTGCATTAAATATGGCGGTTCCAAGATGGCGGACCAGATTTTTAAAGTCATAGTAAAGTAGTATTTTCAATTTGATTAGGATCCCCAATCATACCCACCGTAAAATTACCTTTGTGTATGAGATATTAAGCCGTTCTCGGACTTTTCACCCACCCTGTTGATTAATATCACTACATCTCACCAACAAGAGTATCTGGAGAAAACGACGAAGTTTATTACAGAGAAAAATGCGAATTACAAAGCAAAATATTATCTGAACGATTGCATTTATATACGGGCGTCACCACGGAGACGGAGCTAGCCACTTCCCTATATAATTATTCATGAGAATTTATTGGCTCACTATAATTGAACACATAGCTTAATGCATTAGGTACTGTAATGCATTCTCAATCATCTTCAATCTCATGCAATTATTAATTAACGAAAATCCTAAATAGATGCTGTAAATCACCCCGAAGACTTCTGCTACTGCAGACATTGACAACAGGGTTAACAGCTAGATGGAAATTCGATGAGAACTTATACTATCCAAAAATTAGTTGCCAGCCCGGGAATCGAACCCGGTACCTCCCAATTGCCAGTCAGGAATGCTCACCCTTACACCAAACTGACAATCTCTGGATAGCAGCGCTCATTTTATACGAAGCCATAGCGGCCAACCAGTTTACAGATGGAATTGATGCATTTATTCAAATGCTTATTAATATATAATTATCAATTAGCGAAACTCATGCAATTCTCGAATTCTTGGAGATGCCATGTCTCAGAGGACTCTGAAACTTCATATAATCTTCTCTGTTTCAGATAACATGGACTGATTTCGTGTTTGCAGTTTCACTGGAGAATTTTGAGCTCATATTTGGAAAAGATTCTCTGGAGCCTTACCCTCATCTAAGAATCCTCAAAGAGAAGGTGTTCGCACTCCCCAGCATCAAGGCTTGGATAGACAAAAGACCACAAACTGAATTCTAAAGAAAACAAGATATATAAATAAATATGTCTTGTTGCAAAGCCAATTATGTCTTCATGTCCAATCTTACTATGTATCAAGATCAATTGGTGTAACTTAAACCGAAGGTATATTGAGTAATCTGTCAACAGAAAATATTATCCATTTTTTCTTTTCTTATAACTTTCATTTTCATTGGAACACACAGAAAAGTGGATTTTAGAGATAGTCATACAATAGTATAGATTAGATCACATCCATTGAAATTATCAACTTAATTTCAGAAATAATATGTGGATATACACTCTATATTAAACCATTATTTGAAACATTTATTTGACATTTGAAAATTATTAATGAATTTCCTGCTAATGATGCAAGAAGAAAAATTAACAAAATTAGCAATGAACAAACCATATCATGTATTTATCAAGTGAAACTGCTATTTGTAGATAGATTTTGTCAGCCCATAAATACTGGAAAAATAGTGTCAGTGTCAAAACTTGTAGAAAATCAGAGCTTTAACCTGAAAAGTTATCTTCCCTACCGATATTTTGATAAAGAAGTTTTTCATTAAGTTGAGGAGTCTCCAATCAATAGATTATATTGGATCAGAAAATCAAATCAAATGAGAAAATTTGCTATTTTCATAGTCGCAACGTTTTGAGCTTAGAAATCATCCAATATTTTTGAAATGAAGTTTATGAGGAGCTAATTTGTTATTCTTTTGAATGCTTGAGATCATATAGTAACATAATAGAATAAGTAAGTGTATACCAACATTGTCAATAGCTATAAAAATATATAATACAGTGATTTATAAAAAATATGACAGCTGCAATGCTTTATATAGGAATAGATTGACCAAGTATTGTAACAATGAACATAATACTTCATAACAAAGCTGTACCGTATAAAATAGTCTATAATGTTCCATTTATAGTTTGTTACCAAAACCATGTTGTTGTTCTTGTTGTTGTTATATTGATGTTGTTGCTATATATCATGATGAATTAATTATGTATATTCTACTTTAAGGAACATTCACACCCTTGATATCTGCATTTATAGTATGACGTATTAGGCTTGTGTATTACAATAGAGTGAGGTCCATGTTATAATGGTAGTATATTGTCTCATCAACATTGGTGTTGCCATCCTTGTCTATCATTCGACAAAGCAGTAAGCGCTATCCTTTTCTAGCTCCGAAACTTTGTCAGATCGTTTTTCAATGTAGAATTATAATTAATTAACTAATTGAATGAGAAAGACTAAGAAATTGTCAAAAAAACACTGATTTATTGATAATTAGAAAGACCGGTTTCGGTTATTACACCATATTATTTCTTAGTCTTTTTCATTCGATATGAATAATTACCACAATATCAACTTCTCAACTACACAAAAAGTGTAATTAACTAATAATTAATCACAATCATGAAAACTTATTATCATAAATTATTGAAAAATATATGTTTTTGATGAATAGAATAGCCTATAATTGCTTATTTCAAACAAAAATGAACAGTTAATATTACATAAGATATTAGCTACCCTCTATGGAAAGCAGTGGCAAGGCAAAGAATCGGCAACTCTGCTCTCCTATCACTCTCCACTGCCATTATAACGTGGACCTCACTATATACGACACACCAGACTGGGACACCAGTAAGATGCTCTCTCACTCCCATTAGTTATTATGGCACTTATTAGAATAGTGTGAGACTCCATTAGGACACCAAAATCTGGTTTGTTGACTGGTGTCCCTAGTCTAATAAGCGACAACTTATGCCCCGTGACTCGATTGGACATCAATAATGGGGGAATGGGATGTCGTCTCACTTTTGTGTCCTAGTTTGACCTGACCTGGCGTCTTAGTTTGGTGTCCCAGTGTGACATGAGTCTATATAGTAAAGTCATTAATGTAAATCCCTTATCTTACCTAGGTACTTCCCCTGATAGAATAGAGAAACATTCAGTGTGGATTCCTCTATCTTATCTACTTATTTCCCCTGATTGAATAAAGTAGAGTAACATGTTTTATTAGCCTGAGTAGTATATTGGATGAGAAAAATTCCTGATAAAAATTAATACGAGTGATAATAACTCAACATACCTTGAAGGATACTTCGAAATAAAAATGTAATTCAAAATTGTATGTAATTGCTTTGTTTAATATTGGACCAGAAAAGTAGTTTACCTTGTTCAATTTCTGTTAGAGGCTGTAAAATTATTATTTTAAAATCGTTAGAAGATATAATAAAGTTTATTTAAATTGCTTACACATTCCAATTTGATATATTTCTAGTCATAATATAATATTTAAAAATATGACTACTTGAATAGTCTATTTGTTTGAATATTAGCATAGAGAAACGATAGCATAAGTAGATATCCCATGGTATAGGGAGTTTATGTTGCAACTTTTACTGTTATCTCAAGCTGATAGTCCACGTAGTTCTTTCCTGTGAAGCTTTATGACGCTGGTAGTCTCTCATATTGTGCCGTTCATACACTCTTACCCGGTCAAAACAGTAAAAATCGGCAATAATCGACAGTAATCGGCTTGAGATAACAGTAAAAGTTGCGACATAAATTCCCTATACCATGGGATATCTACTTACGCTATTGTTTCTCTATGATATTAGACTCATGCTGAAAATGTTAGCTGTATAACTTCCATATTCAGTTATATAAGATGCAGGGGATATAAATAAAAAAATATATCCAAGTAGCCTACCCTTTTTAAAATTGTTTCTATTTTTATTCAAGAGTAGCCCTAACAAAAAAAGACAAGATGCAGGGGATATTTTTCTCTTGTATCAAAAGTTTTAAACAAGATTCAAGATTTCTTTATTGCGGAAAACATTTGTACAAATGCATAGCATCGTCATAAAACTTATCTATAACAAAGTTAAATATGAAAACAGGAATTTCTAAAGATGAATCATTTGGAAAATCGAGTGATTGTAAGCATGTAGGACTATGGCAAATACATATAGATTTTGATTAAAAAAACATTTATTGAATGAACATATATTCTATATCGTTGGATGAAGGATCAATAAGAAATCAAAATTCTTAGAATTATAAAATCATGTTCACTTTATATTTTATCACAGCCTGTGAAGACCTCCATAAAGCATATAAATTAATACAGAGTACCTATAAATAATGTTCTTCAATCACACATTGTATATTGCTAAATATAAAAATGGAAATAGAGATAACAGTGTCCCTATCAACCAGCAGTAGTCTATACGGTAACCTTGGATGTGAATGATTATTATATCGTACTGAAATACTCATAAAATGTATATTTGTTATTCACTTATTCAAAATATCAAGTAAAACTTAAAAAAATACCGATGAATGTAAATAAATTCCAATTTTGATGTGAATAAAGCAACAAAAACTGTGTACTATGTCGATTTTAGTAGTCTATGCCCGTCCCTCTAGATTTATATGGGTGTTGTAAGAGTTATTACCATTATTGTAACCTGTGTTACATCCTTATTATGTGTGTAACGGAATAATGTTTGGGAAAATGGCCTACTGTGTATCAAATAAAAGAATTTGTTTTCAAAATATTGTTTTATTGGATGATTATGTCCTATGGAGAAATAAAACTAGAAAGAAGGGAGTTGGACTAATTTATAATGGAATTGCCCCCTGTGGGTTGGGAGAGCTTTGAGTCGAACATCGTACTCAAGAATGTGTTGAAAACCAGAATTCACCCACAGTATCCCTGCTTGTCTTAGGAGGGGACTAAAAGCAACTCCAGAAGTTGCATTGCCTTCAAACCCACGGGATCTGCCCCATCAGGGCAGTTTCGGAGGCGCAATAAGAAAACCCGAAAGACCAGAGATGGGTGAAACGCCAGGCACAAATGTGGGCCAAGAGGCTGAGTCAAGGGTGGCCAGGCGCCCTAGAGGCAACTTCTCCACCCCTTCCTCAGCGGAAGGACCTTCAAAGAAGGCTAGGAGTGGAACTCACGTAGGTCACGAGGACTAATCTAGCCAAGCATATCACACTGGATTGCGACAATCAACCAGGTGATGAATGGGATGTTAGCTTGGGAAAAAACTCCTGGTTCTTGTAAAGGTTACAGGTATTGGTTTGCCTAACTAACATACTACTTGGGAACACAATAAGTCAATAAGCTTATCGGTTGACGTGTAGGGTTCTTTGAACCTTTGGATCCTCGAATCCGTCCCTTCAAAAATAATAATTTATAATGGAGTGGTTTGAAGCAACGGTAGTTTTTTTAAATAATAACATAGTTTTACAAAAAAGAAACATGTTACATAAAAGTAAAAAAGTGCATTTATGGCAGTGGTTCACAGCCAGAGGGCTGAGTCACTAATAAGTTACAAAGAGAATTTTGGTAGTGGCAATGTGACTTTTGATAATAAAAAAATCACTGACTCTTCAGCATAGCCTATTGCCAAGGAGAAGGTACAGTAAAAATAATCAGTTATATTTTATTCGTCGAAAAAAAAATATTTTCAATGATTTAATAATGCATTTTCATAATATAGTTATACTGAGATTATATATTTTGCCAAAATTAGATATTTATATTAGGCTATTTAATTGCTAGAAAACGATCTGCCAACTTTGCTAAGCAAGGAAAGGGTAGCTTTGTCTGGTTTGAGGAATGATATACAAGGATAGCAACACCAATGTTAATCAAATGGTGCTATTATAACTTAGATTTTCTACAATAATTATCATTGAGTAGAACTTTCGAGCAGCTAGGATCCTACACTATTGATTCGAGCAATTCGAACAATTGCTACATTCTATATTCGTCCTGACAAGATGTAGACTGTTGTATTCGGGATATCGCAGTTTTTTGTCAAAACAAAAATATGAGAAATAATTTTAAACAAAATAATTTATTTTTGAAATTTTCTAGTAAAAATTTGATCTTTTAGTCACTATTTTATTGCAACAAGATCTTGTTCTTGCACTTGTCAAGAGTTTTCACAGCTGTGGGCTGTGAAAAGGGTATTTTGTTTTGAGTTTTGGTCACCACTGCTTACGTGTTATTTAGATCAAGACTAGGCTGTGTAATGGATTTGTATTTGTAAAATAGAAAATTAAATTGCTTACTTGTGGTTTTTGCAATTTTACAAACATGTAAAATGTTCTCTTTGTAACTATGAAGAAAATCAAATGTGAAAATATTTCGGTAATGTGAATACATCTCTGTTGTGAAGGAACGAGCATACTAAATTATGAAGTCGTATTTTTGTTATTCGGTCTTGTGTATTTTGAGTATTTCTCTTTCTAGAGTGGGTGGTGATGAGCATACACACATAGTAAGTTTTATTTAATTAAAATACTTCATTAATAAGTATCTTATATGCTTCAATAAACTTGTTGTAGCATCTATTTTTTGTATCCCACAACCGCATTCTCAAACTCTATTCAGTATTCTGCTTAGGTTATGTCCTTTGCTATTAGCCCATTCATAGTTATTTAATTCAATTTTTCTTATTCTATTTCAAATAATAATCATTGTGTAAAATTGCTGGAATTCCATAATTACAAAGCATAATGAATCATATACTGCTTTATCATTTAAATTACACAGCCAATTTCCTTGTTGCAATCAAAAAAGTAAAGTTAAGGTTAATAAATTAATCAAACCAATAATATATTCATATTATGTTTATCAGCTTAGATACAATAGTCTATTTACTTGAAAAATATGACGACTTAAATCTAAATTATTTGTCACTGGCACAATGTAAAAGTAAAACGTGGAGCTGGTTCTAGATGACCGGTCAAGTCAATCCCCGACTCCCGGTCTCGATGTAAAGTTCGGAACCTACAAGTTACTAGATTACATATCCTCTAAATATTCCCGATATTGAGAAATATTAAAAAAAGGTACCTATAATAAGGAACAGTTGATCATTAAGTATAGTTAAAATGAGCGTGTTTGTAAATTTTTTGAAAGTTTCCTATGCTAAACTACTCTTAAAGTTTATGTTTTGCACAATTCCAACCCAGTTATTTCGTGAGATGGCCCGGCATCGCCACCATAGTCCTCTCCGTCCTTAGTTGCTACTCGCTCATCAACTTTGGCCTGCCAACGAGCTTGACATGATGGCTCAGGCTACAATACCGGTACATACTCTGTGTGAATTCATAAATTACCTGTTTTAGTCTATAGGCCTATACAACACCCGTTCTCCTTGCTAGTGCATCCGAAAATTTTTCATTATTTGATTTTAACAGTTTGATTTCTTCCTTGTAGTCATTTATATCATCCAGAAGTATTTTAATTGTGACATCAAATTGTTTGTCATGTGTGAGTCTATTTCATCTGTGGGAGTAATGGTGATTTCCTCTGTTTTCACGCCGTCAGATCTATTCAGCAATCCTGAAAAATACATTGCTTTGTCACTCAGCTGCATGTTTCATTTATTACACAGACAGGATTGTGTCATGGGAGATTCATTCCTCATCTGGTCGTATTTCTCGACATAATTCCTTAATTCCTCCTTCTACATTCATGACCAGGGAACTGGATAGATGGCGTCGAATGGTAAGATGACAGGTCAAACTATATTGTCCTTGTGAGCATTAAAATACTCATTGACTGAGTAGAATGGGTTCCTCTTCAGCCAGATCTCAACTCGGTTTTTAAAAGCAATACCCTGCAGGCTCTTCACACCAACAGGCAGGTCATTGTATAGGCGCAGTGCAAATATTGGGAAGGAGTCTTTTCTCTTGTTGGTTCTGCAGCGCGGTCTGTTATGCCTACACATTTTGTATGATACAACTTTCCTTCGTCGCAGTGGCAGGGCACTGCCTTATCATTGTCATAAACTGGGTCTTTGCAGGAGTTGCATAAGTATTGTTTAGAAGTTTTAGATTCATCAATTTTGGTCGATTTTTAGAAATTTCAAAAAACTCCTTGTAAACTTGCTTCCTTGGCGCTCAAAAAAAATTTGTAAAAAGACTGCCATGTGAAGAATATCACAATAGGCTACCGTATTAATTTAACAACTGAAGTGTTAAGATTCAAAAAAATACTCTGACTATTATTTCTAATAGGCTAATAGTAAATATCAATTCATATAAACTATCAATATATACATATAATAACAGTAACACTAGCCGTCAGGCTCGCTTTGCTCGCCATATCCGTCTAGCCAGGGTGGCTCGGGGGTCCAAAAATGAGATCAGCAGGCTCGCTTCGCTCGCCTGCATTTTTCATTTGAGCATTTTTATCATATGTTAGGACGATCCAGTCGGGTGTCCAGACTAAACGTCTGGCCAAACGGATATGGCGAGCGAAGCGAGCCTGACGGCTAGTAATATAATATTCCCAGGAATAGCTCTGATTAAAGTATCAGTGCCCAATCAATTTTTCCGCGATAAATGCATTTCAATCTTCAACTTGGTGACAACCTAACAAAGTCAACTCAACTTAATGCCAACCTGACAAAGTTATTAATTTAGTTACCAGTTAACAACTGTTTCGTAGAGGTACTCTCTTCAGATTATAGTTCTATATTAACATATGGTATGGACATTTTTCAATTATTTAAGTGAATAAGAAGAACATACAAGCTAAAAGACGAACTTTAAACCCTTAAAACCCACCCTTAGAGTTAAAATATTGCCAAAAGATTTCTTAGTGCGCCTCTAAAGGGCCAACTGAACATACCTACCAAATTTGAACGTTTTTGGTCCGGTAGATTTTTAGTTCTGCGAGTGAGTGAGTCAGTCAGTCAGTCAGTGAGTGAGTGCCATTTCGCTTTTATATATATAGATATAAATATCAATATAAACTATCGCTTAAACTGTACTTGTAACTAATATTTTGTCGAACGTGCTATTGAATCTAATAGCAGTCACATAAAAGTAGTACCTGTTAAGTTTTCCATTTTATATTTTAAGGTTAATGCAGAGAAACCTTATCGTCACAACTCTTTTTTAGCATCAAGTAAAAGTGAATACGTATGGCTTTTGTTGGTGGGGAGTAGGCCTACCTTGTGGGAAGGTCCCGACGCCTGAATATATAATTCAAACCGTCAATGGGCCTTACGACTGTCATACTTCAGCCGGGACCGACAGTTTAACGTACCCATCAGATAACACGGGAGTGATCTGCTTAAAAAAATTTTGCTTATGAGAGGGTTTGAACCCGGGATCTCTATGCTGCTATGCAAGCACTCTACCACTAGACCACGGATCACTTTTTAGCATAGTCTTATTCCATTTCAATTCTTTTTATTAATGTCAAACAATGTAATTCTTACAATATTATAGTACGTCACATAGGCTATAAATAATGAAACATAATACATATGTGTTAAACTCATACGGTACATTGCATAAATTACATAAAGTTTCTAATTATAGTTGTGTAACAGTATCACAAATCATAATCATTCTTCTTTCTGTTAACGACTAATTTCTGTTGAACGAATTGATAGTCTATGACCTAAATTTCAATGTTGTTTGAACATCAAACTTCGCCCATGTCAATGTTACTGCAAATAATATTCAAACAAGTGCGATTTCTATGAATCCTTGACAAAATTAATTAACCGTATACCGGGTGATAACATAAATATTGATAGCACGTCGATTTTGATTGAAATACTCAATACAACTTTATAACTTAGAAGAGATTAATTCTGTTCCAGAACACTTTAACTTTGAGTTGAGTTGTGGCATAGAGAAACAATAGCGTAAGTAGATATCCCATGGTATAGGGCGTTTATGTCGCAACTTTTACTGTTATCTCAAGCCGATTATTGTCGATTTTTAATGTTTTTGCGGGGTGACAGTGTATGAACGGCACAATATGAGAGAATAAGTGTGCAGAACGAAAGTCATGGTCTGGAAAGAAGATCCCTGGGTTGATCTACCCCTTCCACAGCATAAAGACGCTACTATGCGTAGCAATAACATTTGATCATTAAGCTGAGTTGTATCCGGGTATTCGAGTCAGCCGTAATTCGCTAATTAGGAATATATCAGTCAGACATGCGCAGTTGGCTTCCTTCAAACCCCGCCCGCCCCACACCGAACATCTAGAGATCTTTTCATCGGTCCAATACGGACACTGAGCACGATATTTAATAGTTGTTTCACAAAATGAGATATGCAACCACTGTTCATAGAAAAGTCTTTATTCGCCAAACATGTACTAATACAATATTGTCAAGTTACATGAAACTATAGTAAGGTCCATGTTATAATGGCAGTGTTTGATTAGCAATGGTATTGCTATACTTGTCTATCATTCAACAAAGCGGGTAGCGCTATCTCTTTCTCGCTCTGCTCTGTTGCCAGATCGTCTTTTAACAATGTAGAATTAATAATTAATTAACAAGATATTCCATCTTGATATTAGGGAAATTATTGGAAAATATAATTCCTCGCTTGATAAAATATAATTAATTATTTTAAACGAGAATGAACAGTTAATATTGCATTAATAAACCTGTATCAGCTACCGTCTATAGAAGGCATTGACAAGAACTGAGGATCGGCAACGTTTTTCTCCTATCTTTCTCCACTGCCATTATGGACTCACTATTAATATTACAATGCTAGACTTCCTTTCAAGATGGAGGATTTTGGCGTCAGGATACTAGCCGACTTTCCATTCTGTTTGTATTCTGTGGTTGTACATCCTCAGCGCTAGCAACGGAAAACAATGGAGGATTGAAAATAATCAACAAACAAACTATGGAGCATTGTCAGTGGATTGAACCAGCTTGGCCAAGGTCGGATTTATTCGATGCTCATCGATGGATTTATTTGGGGTTTTATGAAAATTAAATAATTTATTTCAATTTTTTTTCAGTATGAAGACAACGATGAAGTTGTCCTGTGGATGAATACGGTTGGCCCGTACCACAATCGACAGGAGACTTATGGGTATTTCTCGCTGCCATTCTGTGTGGGATCCAAGGAATCCATCAGCCATTATCATGAAACACTTGGCGAGGCTCTGCAAGGTGTTGAGCTCGAATTCAGCGGGCTTGACATTGAATTTAAAGGTCAGCAATGTTGTAACCATGTTTCATGATAATTATATTGAATAAGGGAAGCTATCTGGCCGGTTACAGAGCTCGACCGACCGTCAGTGCGAACGTCAGTCGCGCTTGTCTTTTCCATAGGTATTTCATGTATCCGTACAGAGCAGGACTGACGGCACGCATGCGCACTGTCAGGACCATTCGTTTTACACGGCGAACGAAGACCATCGGTCGAGCTCGTGCGCATCCATTCCCACGGTCGACTGACGCGCTATTGAAACAAATAGAAGCTTCCAGACCTGTACTGATCAGTAGCCCGATCGCAACATAACCAATCTGCTGACACCTCTGTCGACAATCAGCTGATATTCAATTCAATGATAGTAAAAAAATATATAATATTAACTGATAGACTAATTTTAACTTTAGCTCTAGGAGTTTCAAGTATAATGCCTAGCTTGGCAATATATTTCACTGTACTTACTTTCTGTGTCTGTATTTCCTACGAGCAATTTTAACGATCAAATGTATTTCATTAATAGATGAAAGTATTGAATAGTACCTTCTAAATGTAAAATAAAAATATGAAAGTCGAATATTGTCTTCTTTTTAAGAAACTTCTGAATTTAATGCATTCGCTTTTTGTGCATCTATAACTAACTATACACCGTAATGATAATCGATAGTTCAATAATATCTATCAAAGGTAATATATTCTACTACCATTTAGTTTTTGTTCGTAATAATATCCATCAATTTATATTAAAACACATAATTAAGTACCCCACCCTTTATTATTCTTTTTTCTTTTCAAAACAAGACTTGTTTCAACTCATCTTTTTTTATTTAGGAAAAATGGCTTTAGATGAGTTGGAACTAGTCGTGTTTTGGAAGAAAAAATACAAAGAGTACGGTATTGAAGATTTATATCATATTTTAATAATTTCAAAATAGCCTTATAAAGAGAAGTGATAATTCATATTAATAATGAATTAATAGGTTATTGAATGAATTAATTGCTGGAATAATGATAATTCATTCAACTTTGTCCATTAACTCAATTATATCTAGGCATAATAGTATACAAAGAATCACAGAAGAATTGATATCCAATAGCAATATTTTAATCTATCTTTACATATCTCTGTGGGTTTATAATCACATTATTAACATAAATCAAATACTATCCCTACTAACAAATGCAAATGATTTCACAATATACAATAATACAAATGATTCTACAAAATAAAATATTATAGAACAACTTGATAATTATATGAATGGTTCATGCTTTAATTTTGATTATTCATTAGTGATAGGTGATGTAAATATTGATTTGTTATGTAACTCTAAAAAAACGCATGATTATTTGTCTATTATGAGTTCGCATGGGTTTGAGTCCTTTGTCAATAGAAAAACTCGTCCTGCTTCAAATACTTGTTTAGACCATATTTTTTCTAAATCCAAACATAATGACTCATTAAAAACTGCTGTATTAGAAATGTCAATTACTGATCATTATGCGACTGCTCTTCACGCATCAATTAAAAGAGATGTTTGTTCTCGATCTAGTAAGCCATGTAAGTTTATTGAAGTGAGGAATGTTAATAAAGAAAAGTTGTTAGAGGAGAGTGCTTTAATGAATTGGGAGATTGACGCGAATAGAAGTATTGAAACATTAGTAAATGAATTGTAAATAATGTAAAAACGTGCATCAGTAGAGCAACAATTATTAAAAAGGTTAATTTAACTAAAAAACATTTGAAACCTTGGATGTCCAATGGAATTCTAAAGTCCATAACTATAAGAGATAGATTATATAAAAGATTGAAAAATGAACCATTTAATGTAGAGCTGAGAAGGAAATTCCTGTCTTACAGAAATAGAATAGTAGATCTAATTAGAAAAGCAAAAGATTTATATTATCAATCAGAAATAAATAAAGCTCAAGGTGACCCTAAGAAGATATGGTCTGTGATAAATCAAGCAATTATTGGGGTAAATAGGAATTCACAATTACATGTAAATCAAGATCTAATGCTTTGAATGACTATTTTGTGAATGTGGGTATAAATCAAGCGCAGGAAATTGATATACATGGACAGAATGAAGATCATATTTGGAACAAACAATAGATATTGAAAATGCATTTAATTTCAATTTTGTTACTGAAACAGAAATCAAGGAAGTAATCAAAAGTTTGAATGATAATAAGGCACCTGGATGGGATAACATATCCAACAGCGTGCTAAAACTATTAACTGACACAATCTCTAAACCTCTTTCAGAAATTTTCAATTGTTGTTTTTCATCTGGATACTTTCCCTTGCATTTCAAGCATGCAAAAGTTATTCCTTTACACAAGGGGGGGAGTAAAGAAATACCTCAAAATTATAGACCAATTAGCTTGCTAAGTTCTATTTCTAAAATTTTCGAAAAATTGGTAAAGAAAAGATTAGTTGAATATCTAGATGTTAATAAAATACTTGATAAGAGGCAGTTTGGTTTCCAACAGGGTAGAAGCACAGAGGATGCATTGGAGTCCTTAACTGAGACAATATACAATGGTTTCAAAACAAATAAAAAAACCTTGGTAATGTTTCTGGACCTGGCCAAGGCTTTTGACACAGTACCACATGATAAAATGATCCAGAAACTATCTAATATTGGTATTCAAGGAATAGAGTTAGATTTCTTTGAAAGTTATCTAAGGGGTAGAAGCCAAATCGTTAGCTGTGGTGGTAGTAATAGTGAGATTAGAGATGTGACATGGGGTCTACCTCAAGGGACTGTATTGGGACCAGTTTTATTTTTGATCTATGTTAATAACCTGCCTAGTGTACTGGACTCAGTTGGGTCTAAGACAATTTGTTTTGCTGATGACACAGCACTTATCTTCCAAGAATGTTCCTGGGAAGATGTTATCAAGCAAACAAAAGTGGGTTACTATAAGGTTTCTCAGTGGCTAAAATGTAATTATTTGAGACTAAATCTTGGTAAAACAAAATGTATGACCTTCAGTCCAACAACAAGAGGAGATCTAGATATGAACAGGCTTTGTTTGAATAATGCTTGTAACAGGTATCCATGTGATTCTTGCAATGAGGTTATTGAGAGTGTAAACAATTACAAGTATCTTGGTATTTTTGTTGATAAGCATCTACGCTGGTCACCTCAGATTAGCTACCTTTGTAGAAAATTAAGGGTGGTCAATTTAAAAATGTACATGCTTAGAAGTATTTTGAGTCTAAAATTACTAAAATCTGTTTATTTTGCTCTATTCCAATCCTTAGTTCAGTATGGTAATTCTATATGGGGAGGAACTTTTGATTCAACTTTAAAACCTCTGTTTTACAAAAGTTAGTTATCAAAACAATAATGAGGTATCCGAGAGATTTCCCAAGTGTCACATTGTTTCAAAATTCCAATCTGTTCACTATAAGACAATTGTTCATTTTAAAGACTATTAAGAAACATGTACTCAAATTAAAAAATATTCAAAATTTTCAAAGAGTAACTAGACAAGTCGCTCAAAACTTGATCACAATTGAAAGAGTTGATAGCACCCTATCCCGTAGAAGTATTTCATATTTGAGAAATAAACTCTATAATAAAGTTCCAAGAGGATGGTTGTTAAAGAAGCCTAAAATAAAAGATTTCCATACCTGGGTGAAAGAAAATTATTTTTATTCAATTAATGATTTGGTTTAATATTGATTGATGTTGTATGAATCTTAAATTCAGCTTTATGTATATCTTTAATTTATTGTTATTTCTTAGAATGGAATATTTAGTTGGTTGAATGTTAATTACTGTTAGCCTATATTATAATATTGTAGGATCATTTTATATATTAATATTAATGTATAAGTGAATAAGTTATATTAAGACTCCACGTTGGCGTACAAGTTTTCTTTTGCCGACGTGTAGCACAAAGTTGTCAATTTCCTTTCAGTTGTATTCTGTATATATTTTTGTGCAATAAACGATTTGATTTGATTTGATTTGAAATTTTTCGAATGGTGTAATGAATCTATGCATATCAAATAAAGCAAAGTCGGCCTGAACCACACGTTGCCATATTGAACATGTTCCGGCCTTCTATCTATAGTAGGCTGTGGTGAAACTGATTCATGCATATGCGTATGGTCAGGATGGTGCATACGCACTGACGGTCGGCCGAGCTCTGTAACCGGCCTCAGTAATGAGTATTTAATGAAGAGACTTGTTGTATACCTGAGACCTGTTAGTGTGGGGAAAGGCAAACGATTGACCACATTGTGAAAGAGTGCCCAATCACGGCCTTTAGAGGAGGTACAAAAGAAGACCTCTTGATGGCAATCTCCAGATTCAATAGCCTATCTGAATGGACTGGATATATGTATTTGAATAAATTGTTCTCAGCTACCATTTATGTTTATTTTTATACCTTGGGACAAGGGATCATTCCCATATTATGATCCTGAAGAAGTGAAGATGGAAATTAATACTGATTGATGTCTTGGAAGCCATACGCTAAAAAATAATAGAAAATTCAAATAGCTTTATTTAATAGGTAATTTTTACAAATAATCAGCGAATATTCTCCGGAAATGAAGCATATTACAGCAACATGAAGATTCTAAAGAACAGACTCATCAGTTGAAACACCAAACTTAAGATTTAGTTAACCCTTACAAGACCTGTTGTTACCTATGGCTGTGAATCTTGGACTTTGACCAAGGATGTATGACAATCACAATTTAAGTGTATTTGAACGAAAATTGCTTAGAAAATGTTACGGTCCTGTTGAAGAAGGAGAAGAGTGGAAGGAGAACTAATTCTGAACTTGAAACATTAATAAGAAGCCGTAGTATAGTACGCTTTACGAGGAACAGAGAACGCACAGAGAAGACTAAGGGTCGGTTCCCGAGCTCGGGATTTAGCTAAGTTCTAGACTTTAACCTGCTTTAAACTCTGAAGTCAGAAAATTTGCTTTCCGAGTCAGAGCGTTAACGTAGTTGAGGAATCAAATAGACCCTGGAGTTTAGAGATCACGGTAGACCCTGGAGTTTATAATTTCGCTTTCTGAGTGAAGGGCTTATAAGTCCAGAACTTGACTTAGATTCTCGCCTCTTTCTGAGTCAAGGATTTATCAAAAGCCCAGAACTAAAAACAGCGTTATTTTAAACCCTTTTTTATTATTTTTTTATTCATGTTTCAAAAGGTTAGGGATTGCTTTGAATTTATAGATCTACACAATACAAAGCAATCAAAACGTATTTTCACAAAATAATTGTTACAAAACAGTTTGGAGAGCATTTAAATTATCCCGCAGCAATCAGCTGTTTTGCTATAGGCCTAATGCCAACAATACAACAGCAAAATATTGAGAATTTCCCTCATGTTTACTGCGTTAAAGTCCTGGACTCAAATAAGTCGAGAACTTGATAGACCCTGGAGTTTAGAACATAAAACCGTGACTCAGAAAGTTGATTTAGACCCTTAAACTAAAGACTTTAGTCTTTTTAGGCCCTTTTAGAGCTTGAGAATTTCCCTCATATTTACTTCGTTGAAGTCCTGGACTGAAATAAGTCGAGAACTTGATAGACCACGGAGTTTAGAACATAAACCCGTGACTCAGAAAGTTGATTTAGACCCTTAAGCTAAAGACTTTAGTCTTTTTAGAGATTTTTTAGTCCTGGACTCTGTAAGTCCAAGAATGCCCATTAGAACAAAAGGCAGGGTCTACAAAACATGCATACGACCGGTTTTACTTTATGGAGGCGAAAGATGGGCTTCGTTGAAAACACATGAGCAAAAGCTTCATACTACGGAAATGCGCATGCTGCGGTGGTCAGGAGGAGTTACCCTTAAAGATAAAATCCGTAATAAACATGCACGTGGCAGTTTTAAGGTATCGCCTATTGCTGAGAAACTTAAAGAGTCCAGGCTGAGATGGTATGGTCATGTTATGCGAGGACCCGACGATCACGTGGTGAAAAAGTGCCTCTCCATGGCTACACAAACAAGAAAAAGAGGTAGGCCAAAAACTACCTGGATGACGAATGTCCAGAAGGACATGAAAAATTTGGATCTTTCTAAAAACGATGCCTATAATCGGAAGGAATGGCGCCTCAGGATTGATAAAGCCGACCCCGCATAACGGGAAGTGGCGAGGATGAAGAAGAAGAAGGACTCTGTAAGTCCAGAACTTATAGATCCCGAGCTCAGAAACCGGCCCCTAAGATGGTTCGGACATGTTTACAGGATTAACCTACTCTAGAACATGGTACTTCATAGTGGAGTAGGTAAATTTGCACACGGAAAACACTTAACATGTAGAGGACACATTATAAGAAATTTTTGTAACTAACTATTGTATGTAATTGTAATTTATCTAATATTTTCTGTAATTGATGAATTAGTTTTAGTTTTTTTTGGGAAATAAAATTTATTTATCAATTAATACAGAATGCCAAAAATAGTGTTCAAAGAAAAACTTCACTCGAGTAGGGAAAGTGGGTAACCTAGAATACTATGGGAAGATGCGATCATGGATGATGGATGGGTTATAGAGGATGGAGAAGATTGATTGAAGACAGAGAGGATAGAAGCACTACCTCCGTGAACAAAGCCATAGTGCATTCTGGTGACGTCAGCACAGGTAGGGCTCCTACACCATTAACAATTTTTTGATTTCAGCTGATCTATATCAGCTAGTGTTTTTATTGATGTAGGAGACCTACCTTTGCTGACGTTTCCATCAACCACCTGTCATGCACTACGGCTTTGTTTACGGAGGTAGTGCTTGGAGGGATGTTGTGGAGGAAGCCAAAGCCCGCACTGGGTTGTAATAATAACAATAATAATAAATAGGTATCTTCTATAGGGAATTTAAATTTTAAAGGTTTATCTTTTATATTCAGTTTGTCCTCTTATACGGATGTTGTTGCTTGGGGATATTCGAATTGACTACCGATATTTAAGTGGCACTATTATAGAGCTATCTATTATATTATTGTGTAGCGTAAACACTAGAAATGTAACTGGTTGAAAAATATACGTATATATGGTTTTACTTCTATCATAGCCTATTACCTGTCGCTCAAAAGTATTAGAAGTATTAAATATTCATTTCCTTATTTTTTTCATCTTGCTTATAAGGTTTGTAGCCGTATTATTCTTTTTTTTTGCTTCTTTGATCTTATCATTCCGTCATAAACTTTTTATTTATTTTCTAACAGATCTTTGTTATTTTAAGAATGCTCTACTTTTAAGTTCATTCAACTAATCCATTTATTATTATGATTATTTTCACTATTTTTTTCATTTAAAATATGATATTGTTTTATTTTCTTTTACTGAGTATCCTTGTTAAATTATAATTAAGCATTGTATTAGAGTGTTAAGTGTAAGAGAGGGCTGACTGCGCCCCAACTTCACCCTTCTTGGTCAAGATAAAGGCAGTCATTTTATTCTATTCTATTCCCTCAAAACATTCAATCGCGAAAAGATATTTGAATAACCATGTTGTAGTTTATATACTGTGTTGAAGAGTAAATATTAAAAAAATCAGCACCTGATTAACATTGGTTAGCTATTCTTGTCTGGCATTAGACAAAGCAGATAGCTCTATCTTGTTCCAAAACTCCGCACCGTTGCCAACTCGTTGTTGCTATAAAGAAATACAGCCTAATGAGTTACTATGAAGAGATAATAGATTACTGAACTACATTAAATAATGAAGGACTGAAAATTTTGTGAAGTGAACAACTACAAGACTAGACCTATTTCGGACTATGTGTAACCTTATCTAAATTTGGGAGAGGAATAGCACAAGGTTACCTTATTTTTTCTATCCCTATAATTTTTATGATGTACTTATTGTATAAATTGATAAAGAATGAACTACCAACATATTTAATATTGCTATGATGGAATATAGCCCAATGTACTTACTACTAAAATATTTCATCTCAATAATTTTGAAAATGTATTAAGAAATCATAAAAACATGTATTCTTTGACGAATTAAATATATTCGAGATAGAATTGGCCATTATTAACAAGAATCAAAAATTGATAAAATGCTAGATATACCGGGATAACTTGAAACATAGCTATCTACTATAGAAGGCGGTGGGAATAGACAATTGGCAACTATGCCTTCCTATCATTTTCACTGACTTCATAACGAGAATCTCACTATATAAGGACTACCTAGTCTGAGGAAAATTGTGATGTTGTTTCAATAGTTTTAGTTTTTAAATGTTGTTTAAATAGTTTTATTAAATCTAGTTTATTTTTTATGTTTAAATAGTTTTGTTGTTTAATTAGTTTTAGTTTAAATATCATAATTTTAATAACCAACTTCCTGTTTTATTGAAGTTTTTCAGTTTATCTTGCGATAGTTTACTTAAATTTTTATTTAATCTACGGTATTGTTTTCGAACATATTCTAATCGCATTTTTTCATTTTCTTTTCAGCGGACATATCAAGAACGCCATACTGCGAAATCAAACTTACTGATGAAAAATTGAAAGCTTTCGTGTATGCTGTAAAAAACCACTACTGGTATCAGATGTACATCGATGACCTTCCAATCTGGGGTAAATGATCACAACATTAATTTACTTGAAAATTCGATGTGTTAGTTTATACCGGTTGCGGCAGCAAAACTTCCTTTTTAAAAGTGAACGCCATTCAGTCAGCTGATGTCTTAGTAGAGCAAATTTGGTCTCGTTAGAGAGGTCAGATCATAGAGTTTTCTTCCCGACATGTTCATTCACCATTGGAACAATGAGAAGCGTGCATTTGCCGTTGAGACTTGCTTTTGAGCGGATGTTCTATGATCACAACCCAGCGTGCATTTCGAAATCGCTTTAATTCAGCCCCTTTGGCTACTGTCCCGGACTGGAAATCAATTTTTACGTGGGTCACTATGTTCAGACAAACTGCAAGTGCGACAAGACAAATAACTGAAGTCCCTCGGCCCATCAGGTCACCTGAGAACATTGAGGCAGCAAGAGTTTCAATGTTGAGATCACCACAGCGTTCTGCGCGCAAACATGCGTCTGCTCTTGGACTTTCCGATCGTTCTGTGAGATGAATTCTTCATGATGATCTTCATTCCCATCCATACAAGATCGCAATTGTGCAGGAACATTCTGCAATTGAGGGAAGACTTTCCAGGGTGCCTCATCTCAATTAGGAGCGATTTGGAGTGGCCAACCCGATCTCCAGATTTGAACCCTTGTGATTTTTTCTATGGGGGTTTTTAAAATCCCTTGTTCATTTGATCCGTCCAAAGACCCTACAAGATTTGAAGACCAATATCAGGGAAGAAATTGCTAAGATAACGCCTGCAATGCTGGCAGGAGTCATGACAAACGCCAGAAATCGGTTTACTCAGTGTATGGAGAATGGGGGACGTCACCTACCTGATTTGATATTCAAAACTAATTGAAACAAAACTTTATATATGTGTCTACATTACAAAAAATAAATACAAACTTTCTGATCCATATAAGGACTTTTATTTACTTTAAAAAAAGAAAGTTTCGCTGCCGCACTCTGTAGATGTCGTATTCCCAATTCAACTCCATCCCATGAAGATTGCATTAATGTATCGGCCAACCTTTCTCTGTTTTCTGCTACAAGACTGAGATATTTAATGAATAATTTCAGCAATAAATTGTACTTCGAACATAGTAGTACATTATCTCTGTACTTTCATTCTTTGTACTATTGACTGGATTTCTGCTCTAGACTGTTGTATGAGAAAGTATATTGGTGTATCACATACCCGCCGCTAGGCATGGATGTTAAATCATCTCATCAAATCAATCAGCCACTCACTTATCATTACCCACGACCAACCTAAACGCTCATGTGGGCATCAAAAAAATATAGTCCATATTATAAATAGATGCTTTTCAACTGTTTTATAAGTTCGATTAATTGATTGCTCAATTAATTTAGAAATATTGGGGACCGAGCTTCGCTCTGGCTCACAAAAGCATAAACAATTTATTACGAAAGAAGAAATTATAATAACATTCATACTATAGTTCATACAGAAATGTTCTATCTAATCACAGTAAATTGAGATTAATTCCTAGAGGAATGCAAAAATTTCCCTCACAAAGGCCCGGTTGCACAATACAGAAATGTTCCTATCTAATCTTAGTAAATTGAGATTAATTCAAAGAGGAATGCAAAAAAAATCCCTCACAAAGGCTTGGTTGCACAAAAGCTGGTCAAATTTTAATCCTGATTAATTTCACGTGAACCAAATCAGAGAAGACCATTTCAAAAAGATACTGGAATAATTCAGGATTGAAAATAACCCGGCTTTTTTGCAACCAGCACTAAGTACCTGATTGAATGATTACAGAAGTAATTAGATACTGGAAGTAATTAGATATTAGTAAGTAGATACTGGAATAATTCAGGATTGAAAATAACCCGGCTTTTTTGCAAGCAGCACTTTTGTACCTGATTGAATGATTACAGAAGTTCAACAGCTGAGTCATAATTTTGACACAGTCCCACACACATGAACTCGCTCACTCAATTCCATCATCAACAGACGACGAAATAATTATTATCAGCTGTTTTTCCAAGGATGAATAATAATTATCCTTTTAATGTCCTTCAGCGAGTTTTTCCAGGGATGAGACCTAGTGCAATCGGATTTTTATATTATAAACCTACTGTTATGAATTTTGTGAGAATCGTTAGAGCCGTTTTCGAGATTCGGTGAAATTCAAACATATAAACATCTAAACATATAAACAGAAATTGTTCGTTTAATAATATAGGATAATATAAGAGTATAGTCGATGTTATAAATAGTTGACTACAGATTTTTCTGTTTTAAAACTTACAAACCCATAGGATTTGTCATTCGATTTCCAAAACCAATTCCAATATTTACTTCAATCAATCAATCATATTTATTTCTTCATCAAATGTACAAGTACATTGAATATTGTCACATTACACATGTTGCCACATTAAACAGAGAACATTAAAAGAACAAACCAACACCAAATACAGTCAATGTTGTAATCGCATAAAAAACTCCTGACAAATTCCTGAAAGGAATACAAAGACATTCCCACCAGATAGTCCTTCAGATGAGCTTTAAAACATCTTATATTGTCTATAGACTTCAAATTACTGTGCAGCATGCTAAAGTATCTATCACCCATATAAGTTGTCCTTTTTTAAATATTTCCAAGTTATGTCTTTGAACAATTCTTCCTGATCGAGTATTATGACAATGTGATTTACTATTTCTTAGTTCAAAATCAGTAGATTTTCTATAGTACATGAAAACTATCAATTAATTATCAAAATGATTGCACAAGGAAAAAGACGAATTGATAAGAATTGAAACACTTAATTACTAGAATTATAAAAACTTATCAATGTGAGTCAATTTTGGATGGACACGTTGATACTTAATTGAGCAGTAATTTGAACATGCCAAAAAGTACAAATTTTAATTTGTCTTATAAATTTGAACGTTAAAGCTGGAATATCAATGTGGTCTTTTTTCCTTGTATCATAAGTTGAATATTGGATATTTTCTTCAAGTTATGAAGAGTATCTCTAGTATGCATGATTACATTAAATATAATCGAAGATTCTTGAAAAAATAGCTGATGATTGATGTGTGAGCACACACTAAAGCATGCTCCTGTAAAATTTTAATTTTTATTTAAATAAAGTGGATTTTTGAGAACATTTCAAGTCTCTTCAATTATGGAAAAGTTTCACAACATCTTGTTTTTTTAAGAGGTCGACAGTGATGTAGATACCGTACATCTCAATATTCTGATAGCCTTTTTCTGCAACAGTAGGAATTTATTAATGTGGCAGCTGTGTCCATATACTAAAATTATGTATGCAATTATGCTTTGGAAAAAAGCAAAATACGAATTTCTGAGTTATTTTTCCGGACAAGATTCTTCAACTCCCTTAACAAATAGATAACTCTAGATAACCTAGCAGAAACGAAATTTATGGGGATTCCCAGGTCAATCTGTGATCAAACATTAAGCCCAAGAACGTCAAACTATTTTTATTGTTATATGTGTAATCCCTGAGACTAAATGTCATACATGAGCTGAGATTTATCAGCTTTAAAAAAAAAAAAAATATTCTATTTTATTCTTATCCTCGTTCAATTTAAAGCTATTCGCTTTGAACCACTTGAAAGCTTCTGCCAAGGTATTAACTGTCATATTATGTAAAGTGTGTGCATCTGAATGAGAATTAAACTTTGTATCACAAATTGAATAAATCTGTTTCAATTATTGAAATTATGGTCCACTGATTAATGCCCGGTTGCAGAGTCGTTACATAAAATCAAACATAGCTATGTGAGACCAACGTTAGTAGACAGAAGGTTGATCACTCACAGGTGTAAGATTCGAAGTGGAGGGGGGGAACGCCAGCGTGACGTCACATGTAGTAAAAATGTGATGGAGTAACCACACTGAGCATACAGTTTATTCACTGTATCTTCAAATAAATCGTCGTTTATTGCCCTCAAGATTGACCTAGAACTTGAAAATTCTCCATACTTATAGCGAATGAATCACCAATTCTAATGATTTTGTTAAATATTCAAAGTTCATTCAACTTGTATGAATAAAATGAAGTTGAAAGTTTTTCAAGAATCTAAAAAACGTGACACGAAAAAGTTAATAAGCTGTAAAAGCGTTAGTAGACAACGTTATACTATTATAATTTCAGATTAACACATGAAAAATATTGAAAAATTAATGCATTGCAATAAACCGATAAACCGATCCCGATAAATTTCGTTCATATAAATGCACTGAACACATGCTGGTATTGAGCACATGTTCTTCGAGAATCAAAATATCTCATCCCCGAAATTCACTAGTTGATGTATAGCCAAACTACAAAATATAAACACGACCTAGAAGATGAAGAAACCTCGAGGGTTTGAAAAGGAAAGTTAGGAGGGTGGGGTTTTTGCTTTTATATGGCGAAATGCTTGTATTATTTAAGTGTTTTGATAATTATTGTAAGGCAGAAACAGAAAGCTTCCATGTCAGAAAATGTTTGTGTTACATAATTTGACTATACGTCACCCTATGATTTTCAAAAATGCGATATTTTGCCTACTCTGTACTACAGCCTACGTCACGGCTGCAGTTCCCCCACTCCAATTGCATTTCAACTAAAATACTATAGATGAGTGGCCAACCTTCTGTCTACTAACTTTGATGTGAGACATAGTTTAAAATCACTTACATAAATGGTTGGTCGTTGCTCAGTCGTTTGCCGAAGCCCATTTAGAATTAATCTAGAATTCAAAATCTAGAATTAGCATCACACATAAGTCACACTGCAGCACTATTCACTTTTTTTGTACATTTCCGTACATGCTTCTATCCAACCAATGTCTTGGCATCGGAGAAAGTTTCAATCGACATCACTGTGAACAGAACTAAAAGACCTCACATAAAATTGATAAACAATATGGCGAATCTTGGCTTTTGGCGAGATTTCTCACCATATTTAGCGATTTGGAGGTTATAAACAACTTAAAAAAGATTACTACAACATTACTTACAAACATTACAAAAAATTACTTATTATACAGATGGTTTTCCGTAAACATATTTCAAAAAATGCTATCACAACCTCTAATATGCATTTGGCGGGAGTAGATATCCTATTATATTAAGCGAGCAATTTCTGTATTTATATATCTGGTTATTTTTATATCTGGCTATTTTTATATCTGGTTATTTATGTTTAACGGATCTCGAAAACGGCTCTAACGATTTTCACGAAATTTGGAACATAGTAGGTTTATGATATGAAGATTGGATTGCACTAGGTCTCATACTTGAGAAAACTCGCTGAACGACATTAAAAGGATAATTCATCCTTGCCTGAAACAGTTGTGGATAGTAAAAAAGTGAGTATGTGAAAAATCAAAATATCGCATTCCCGAAATTCATAACATGACGTATAGCCAGCTGTGAAATATAAACACGATCGTTCGTAAATTCCAAATTAGATTATGGGATTGCATGTTGGGCTTCAACATACATTTCTCACTTTAAATCAATAATAACATTACAAAAGGCAGCAATTAGGGTCATAGTTGGGGTTCATAGACGAACACATTCTTTTCTTTACTTTAAACAAATGAATGCATTTCCTCTTCGATATTTGTATGTTTTCAAGGTGCTGGCTCTGTTTTACAGGATGAGTGAAAGCTATGATCAACCTATAATAATTGAGAATAATCATACCCAGCAGACACGTCAGGCAACTCTGGGTTTGTTGAGAGGACCTAGGGCAAAATGTACTCTTTTCCAAAAAAGCTTTCTGTTTCTGGGCCCCAAGTTTTATAATATTCTGCCACCTGACATGAAAAGTATAAATGCATATAGAAAGTTCAAATCGAAATTGAGGCCTTGGCTTTTTGAATATCTTCCAGATGATGTTGAGCAATGGTTTACTGTCTTGAGATGAGCCCACATAGACCAGCACTTTGAAATTATCAATTTCAGATTTTTTTCTTTCCTATTTATTAATTTCAATTATCGAATTAAATTTGTTTCATCTTGATCTTTTGTTCAGTTGACCGATATCTGAGTCTTGCCCTGATAATTAATTATTGTGTGTGTGTGTGAGAGAGAGTGAGTGTGCGTTTGTTATTTGCAACTAAAATGTATTATTGACTCCTACTTGCACTCAAGTGTTATTATTTACCACTTTGCAAGTAGTAATTTGTTTCACTTGCCCTAATCATCATTTGTTTCTAATATTTTACTTAGTTAGGCTAATTGCAAAAAGATCAAAATTTTATTTTACTGTACGTGGTTATAATTCTATGTATTTTTCTGATATTATGCAGTTGTAAATTTATTTGAACTACTACATTTTTTTTTTAAGTTGATATGTAAAACTTTTTTGTTATGAGCAAGTGAAATAAAAATATTCTATTCTTATTCTATTCATTTTAGAGAATTGTGTTCTGTTTATCAATAAATAAAAATAACGAGCGATATACAACTTTAACAGCACGACTTCGGGCGTTAAAGCTATCGTTTTTACCTATTGGAGATATCAATAAGCTCTTTCTGACGACTGTGCAACGAAATCATGAGTCTAATTGGGCGTTTTTGGTTTTATGGGAGCTATAGTTCTCTTTGACATCTGTGAAACGGAAAGTGAATTTATGGCTTCGTAAATGAGTTAACTGCCTGTTTTTAACTTTATTTGACGACTCTGCAACCGGGCATTATATAAATAAAAATAGGCCTAAAACCATCATCGATGAATTAAAATATTTATGCTAAATTTCAAGCCAATTATGGCCGGTTGCAGAGATAAATTTAAAATCAGGCATTTAACTTATTTGTGAAGCCAAAACTCCACTTTTCGTTGCACAGATGTCAAAGTAAACTATAGCTCCCATAAAACTAAAAACGCCCAATTAAACACATGATTTCGTTGCACAGTCGTCAAATAGAGCTTATTTATGTCTCCAATCGCTAAAAACGGTCATTTAAGTTATGGGCCCGAAGTCATGCTGTTAAATCCAATATCTACTCTCACCACATGCATTTTAGAGGTTGTGATAGCTTTTTTTGAAAGATGTTCACGAAAAACCATCTGTATATAAGTAAATTATTTTCCTCTCCCTACGGTGTGTTTTTCAAGTTGTTTATAAGCTCCAAATCGCTATGACACCAAATAAATATGGTGAGAAATCTCGCCAAAAGCCAAGAGTCGCCATATGGTTTATCAGTTTTATGTGAGGTCTTTTAGGTCTGTTCACAGTGATGTCGATTAAAACTTTCCCCGATGCAAAGACATTGGTTAGATAGAAGCATGTACGGACAAAAGTGAATAGAGCTGCAGTGTGACCTATGTGTGATGCTAATTCGAGATAATTATAGCTAAATGGGCTTCCGCAAACGACTGTGCAACGACCAACCATTTATGTGAATGATTTTAAACTATGTCTCACATAGCTAAGTTTGATTTTATGTAACGACTCTGCAACCGGGGATCAGTTCAGTAGTTCAGACGTGATGATGCGTCAAACATGTAACTCGTATTCCTTACATGTACGAGTATTAGCCAATTCCTGAATTGCTGTGTATGTTTTGCAGGTATTGTCGGTGATGAAGGAGGCCACAATAATGAAGTTGGTTACTACATTTGGACGCACAAGAAGTTGGATATGGGTTACAATGGAAAGCATATAGTTGACGTCAACCTCACATCTGAAAATAAAGTCAAGCTAGAGTTGAATGCTTTCATTCCCTTCACCTATGAAGTCAATTGGTATCGGTCTAACACCAAATTTGAGGACCGATTTGATAAATATCTCGATCCGAATTTCTTCCAGCACAGAGTAAGTAGTACAGAATATGTTACATATTTTGTGAATTTATTTATACACTAGCACGAACCCCGTGCTTCGCAAGGGTCCAAATAAAAACTTGACCTACTGAAATCTTTAAGAATTGAAGATAGGCATATAACCATCCTCGTTGAATAAAGAATCTATAAGCAAAATTTCAAGTTAATCATCCCAGTGGCTCAGACTTGATGATTCGTGAATTTTCTCGTACATGTATAAGCCAGTTGCTTTGGCCTGTGATCTGTATAATGTCCTGTAACATCTTATCAGTGATACATAACATAGCTAATAACATCTTATCAGATCATTGATACATGGGCTGCCAGCATTAATTTGTATCAAAACTTCTGTATCGAAAAATGAGCTTCCTGTATCGAAAAACATATGCTACCTGCTTATCAATATCTCTATGAGCTTCCTTTATACAAACACATTTTACAACAATGTATGTCATATGAAATATTGTATGTCGCATGAATGAGATTTGAACATTAATTCTCGAGAATTCTTGTGCTTCGAGGTGCACAAGATTGATATTTTTAGAATCTATGTGCAAAATTTGGAGTTCTAAATCATTCCCGTTTTTCCGGTATGCAATCCACAAGTTGACATGTTTTGATGCGAACAAACACAACCCTACTCTCTCTTATTGTATAGATTGATACAAGGTTACAATGTAATTCTCAACTATGATTGATTGGGAATGGAACAACAGGCTTAAAGCCCAAAACTGTTCCTTTCCCAAATTTAGAAAGAAATTGATAAATTTGTATAAATTGATTTTGATTTTATTATACTTTTTAGAATAGAATATGTCAAGTTCTTAAATCATCACTTGTGATAAATACTCGTAAATACTGATAAAGGTGCTCACTAGTTTTCGTTTCATTATTACAGCAGCTTCAATGTAGGGAGTGAAATTTTCACTATTGCAACAAGTGTCAACTCAGCGGTTCTACACTTTCAAAAGAGGGGATAAAGATGTGCACTTTTGCAATGTTTACCATCTAACTAGTCCAAATTAAGTTGCTAAGTAAAAAATTGTGTCACAAACACCCCCTTCGAATTTCATTGTTGAATGATCAAATAGTTGTTGCAGCATTGAAAATTTTAGACCTATGCGCCTCAAACACACGTAGTTCGCTTTACATAATCTAATGTTATCCTTATTATATCTGTATTATAATTATTCTATATGATGAACTATCAGCTGATGAAATGCAAAATGCGGGTTTTTGTGGCGCTCAAGCACTACCTCCGTAAACAAAGCCGTGGTGCATTTGTGTGACGTCAGCACAGGTAGGGCTCCTACACCAATAAAACACTAGCTGATATAGATCAGCTGAAATCAAAGAATTTTTATTGGTCTGTGCTGACGTCACACGAATACGCTACGGCTTTGTTTACGGAGGTAGTGGCTCAAGTCTGTATGCACCTTCATATATCGATGTATCAAGTCAAAACCACAACTTGTGTGATTTTTCTCTGTAAATTCTGCATCCAATCAATACCTCTCTCATCTATGAGCATTTTAACCTTTGAGATTACCGTATCAATATCCAGTAAAATGTTGTATAATTTGATTCCTTGATACTGCATCTTAGTCTAAGTCTGCATCTATATAGTCCAAAGTTCCCTAATGGGAAACCGGACACTAAGGTTATAGTGAGCACAATACTTTAATTTTACACTTTTCACTTCGAAATAAAGTTCTTTTTGCTTTTTTTCACGCGAACTGCTTCCTTGCCATTTGATTTTCCGTGTAATGGAGATTTCAATTGGCCTCCTCGCTCACCGGACCACACAGTATTTGACTTTTTCTTATGATGCTGTTTAAAAGCAAGGGTCTGCATAGACAAACCCCGGACTATTCAGTAGTTGAAGGCAGCAATTCACAACGAAGTCACATCAATTCCTTGAGCGGGCAATGCAAAACGGTTTTTTAGATTGAATCTCCTTTAATCAAATAGTTAAGTTACAGACATTTCAAAATTAAACTTCCCTTGTAACTACACGTTTTTCTCTTTATTCAAATCTAATACCTATGGAATTGACAGTTTGACAAGTATTTTAAAACCACCCGATCTATAGTGAGGTCCACTTTATAATGGCAGTGGAGAAAGATAGGAGATCTTGTGTCTTGTCAATGCCTTCTATAGACGGTAGCTAATACAGGTTTATTGATGTAATATCAACCGTTCATTCTCGTTCAAAATAATAAATTATAGAATGAGTGAGTGCTGCTATCCAGAGAATGTCTGTTTGGTGTAAGGGTAAGCATTCTTGACCGGCAATTAGGAGGTACTGGGTTCGATTCCCGGGTTGACAAATATTTTTTGAATAGTAGTGCTCATCGAATTTCCATCTAGCTTTTTACCCTGTTGTCAATATTTGCAATAGCAGAAGTCTTCGGGGTGAATTACAGCATTTAATTTGAATAATAATTATCCATTCGATTTAATGCTCGTCCTATAAACCGGGTGTTAGTTTATTCTCTGGTTGAATCATTACTTAATTCAAGGGCTAAGTTGAGGATAAATTATTTCAAGGGTCTGGCATTTTGACTATAGAACAAATAGAGCAATCAAAAGATGAATTGACACTTGATTTCAGAAATGAATTGAGAATTGGTGTTACCAATATTTTTAGAATATATTGGATGTGATGAGATACACATGTGTGATTAATACTAGCTTAGTAGAGTTCACTAACCATAGTTCCAAAAGGTATAGCACGATTACAGCATTTAATTTGGATTTTCGTTTAGTAATAATAATAATACATTATATTTTATTAAGCGAAAAATGATATTTTTCAATAATTTCATAATGAATTTTCATAATTAAGATGAAATATTTTGTTTATTATTTACTCTACATTGTTGAAAGACGATCTGGCAACAGAGCAAAGCGAGAAAGAGATAGCACCATCCGCTTTGTTGAATGATAGACAAGGATAGCAATACAATTGCTAATCGAACACTGTCATTATAACGTGGACCTCACTATAGTGATGTGCTTGAGTTGGCAATGTGAAACGGTTTTTTAAATTGAATTTCCTTTAATCAAATAATTAAGTTACAAACTTTTTTTGAATTAAATTTCCCTTGTAACTACACGCTTTTTACTTTATTCAAATCTAATACCTATGGAATTGACAGTTTGACAAGCATATTAAAATCACCCGATCCATCTGCGTCACCTTGTATAATAACATTGTCAGTCTTTCTACCATATGATCATTGAAATTTAATAATTAATTATAAAAAAACAATTGTTGATGCTAGTTAAACGTTAATTACATATTTACTCCATTTCAGATTCATTGGTTCAGTATATTCAACAGCTTCATGATGGTGATTTTCCTGGTTGGATTGGTGTCCATGATTCTTATGAGAACTTTGCGGAAAGACTATGCACGTTACAGCAAAGATGAAGAATTGGATGACATGGTAAGACTTATGACATCTGCTTTTACTCTTATTAGAATAGAATAAGTTTTATTGTAACCGCTTCTGAGGTCTTCAGAAGCATTACCTCCGTCACAATGTACAGCAAATGTCACACATACAATACAATAATTGGAAAGATACTATTCTAAAAGATATACAATATCATAATATATTAATATCATGTCCAAACAAAGAAATGTATTAAAAAATATATATATTCAAATATAAGATATTCTGGTCTTGAAATATAATGCAGTCACACAAATAAAAACGAACAAACAAAAATGAAAAGTAGCAGTAGTTGATACAGTATTTACTCTTAATGTAGGTACCTCAACATAATATTAATAATTTTACAAAGTCCTAGCCAGTTCATAGAACTCCTGGAAAGTGTAAATGGGGTTACTGATTAGGAATATCTTCAGCCTCCGCTTGAAAACTAGATTTTGCAAACCTCTAAATTGTTCAGAGAGCATATTAAAAAGCTTCACACCAATGAATAGAAATGTTTTTTGCGTGCTAGAATACTCGTAGCGGCTGGTGATCAAGTTATTCCTGCCTCTAGTCTGATGCTCATGGGATACTCCCTGCTCAACAAAAGCATTCAAATTTTCCTTCTCATAGGTCAGACACTGAAGAAGAAAAATATAAAAAGTTTGTTATCTTGTTTATGTTTAGTCAGTACATTGGTAAAATGTAAGGAGCTGACAACGCTAAAATTAAATGAAAAATTCTACTCTTCAAATTGAACGTTTCTTTAATAAAACTTAATCATTACTGATAGGTAGTTTAGGCAGTCTATTTCTATTCTTTGAATTGAACGTTTCTTTAATAAAACTTAATCATTACTGATAGGTAATTTATGCAGTCTATCTAAGTAAGTTCTATTACAGTCGGCCTAAATTACCTATCAGTAATGATTAAGTTTTATTAAAGAAACGTTCAATTTAAAGAGTAGAATTTTTCATTTAATTTTAGCGTTGTCAGCTCCTTACATTTTACCAATGTACTGACTAAACATAAACAAGATAACAAACTTTTTCGTGTTATCTTAGTATATCAATAGTCATGATTGTAACTAAATTTGTATTTAAATTTGAATTCATTATGCCACTTGATAATGACGTGATAGGCCTATGCAATAATAAGACTTAATCTCAATAAAACAAAAAGTTAGTCCTAACAGCATACCACGGTCTTTTATTGTCACATGTTAGGTAAGCATTACATTCTGTGATTCATTTAGAGTATAAAATCAACCTTCAAAATTCAAAATTTTAAATCATCATTCCTGGAACGAAAATCAAGTAACGAAGCAGTGTGTGATTACGTAACCTTATCTTTTGGACAACATTAACATTTTATCAAAATTTTTGGAGAGAAATAGTATACAGGCTCAGCCTAGTTTTTCCTCCAATGTCATAATTATTGTATTATGATTATAGTATTTTATACAATAAATGAATTATAAATGCTACGAGGGTGAATCAAATGAAAACCTTAAAAGTGTTATATATTATTTATTTTGACTACTAAATAGAACTTACATTTACCATTTCTTGAGATAGTCTCCTTGAAGTGTTATGCAAATGTTCGACCGCTTTCGAACACTACCTCCTTAAAGAAAGCCGTAGTGCATTCGTGTGACGTCAGCACAGGAATCCAACACCAATAAAAATTCGTTGATTTCAGCTAGATAAGTGTTTTTATTGGTGTAGAAGCCCTACCTGTGCTGACGTCACCAGAATGCACTATGGCTTTGTTTACGGAGGTAGTGTTTGGAAGCGCATGAATATCACGTTGGAAGAATTCTTTTGGTTGTGCCTGTAGCCAGTCATGCACCGCGGTTTTCACTTCTTGATCGCATTGGAAATGCTTGCCATCCATTGCAACTTTATGCTTTCCGAACACATAAAAGTCACTAGGGGCGAGGTCTGGAGAATAAGGTGGTTGAATTAGGCATTCAAATTTGATATCCTGGATAGTTTGAACCGAGAGACGGGCTGTATGTGGTCGGGCGTTGTCATGTTGTAAAAACACACTTGAATTGACAAGTCCTCGCCGTTAAGGCTCAACTAATGCTGTGCTAATAGTGAAGTTGTGTTTCTTTTCTGGCTCAAAATTTTGCAAAATTACTCAAAAATTTCCAATTTATAGAGATTTGAGTGAAATAGTTTTGTTTTTAATCAGTTTTTAAATATCAAAATTTCTAGTTTAGTCATTAGTTTTGAAGTGAAAATTGGACTTTTTGAAGTGAAAGTGAAATCTTAACCTATTCTTTTTTGAAACATTTATTTGTAAAAATTTAGAAACAGTTTTGGGCTATGCATGTTGTCTTTTACCAATCATATTATATTTATTATAATTATGATTTGTAATTGTCAATGAAATGAAATAAACTCACACTTACGTGACTCAGGTCGAGAAGAGACTCGACTCTAGTCGAGAGCATGTGTTTGGAAATGGTGACGTTGCGGAGGACTAGAATCGACTGGTCTGAGTGTCAACATTTGGATACACATGCTCTCGACTGGAGTCGAGTCTCTTCTCGACCTGAGTCGCGTAAGTGTGAGTTGAGCCTTAATCGACTATAGAAGGTGGTGGTAACAAGAATTGCTGACTTGAAGCCTGGTTTTCATTAGTAGAGTTAGTGGTAGAGTTGCCTGGGCTAACTATCTTGTGAACTCTCAATGAAAACGTTCATGGTAGAGTACTAGTTTTTAGTAGAGTAGAGTGGGATAGCACCGTAAGATAGTACTCTACCAATTGCCTTCCCCCACCACCGCTTCTCACTCTACTCTGCCACTACTATGCTAATGAAAACAGTCTCGAGCTATAGTCCGTAGAAAATTACTTCTGACTTGCTCCAAAATTACTCAGTTTACAACCCAGAAGAGAGTCAGCATGAGTTTTCCTGCTGATCGCTGAGCTCGGAATTTTTTATTTTATTTTGGCGATGAGCTATTCCTTACTTGCTCTTAATGTTTCTGGTTGATGATAATTTTTGTGGACAAACATAAATCACCATACTGTACTGTCATCCTGCAATGAATTTCCATTGGTTTGACACCTTAATTTCTCAAGAAACGAGTGACTGATAGCTGTTCTAACGCGGTGCATAATGGGGCGGCCATATTGTAACTGAAGTCACCGCTAGTTGTGTGTAGCAAGCTCACTTAACGCACCTGGTGGTCATTGTGTGAGCTTCAAGGAACATCCCTGCCAAATACCGGATCAATCCTGCATCTTCTCGGAACTTTACAACATTTTCAAGATTTTCATTTGATTCACCCTCTTAATAAGACTTCATCTCAATAAGACAAAAAGTTACTCCTAACAGCATACCACGGTCTTTTATTGTCACATGTGAGGTAAACTATTTTGGTTTGGGGTAGCACATAACAGAACATAGACAGAGTTTTGAAAATACAGGAAAGGAATATTAGGTGTATAGAAGGTATAGGCTGGAGTCATGCAGGCCTTTATTCAAAAGACTTGGACTGCTAACAGTATCTTCTTTGCATCTATATGAACCAATCTTGTATGTGAAAATGAGCAATATAACCCAAAATTTCAATATTCATATTTGAACATTCATTTCATATTTGATCATTTTATATTGGAACTTTCAATTTATTTCCATCTGTAGATTGGCTGGCCGCTATGGCTTTGTATAAAATGAGCGCTGCTATCCAGAGATTGTCAGTTTGGTGTAAGGGTAAGCATTCCTGATCGGCAATAAGGAGGTACTGGGTTCGATTCCCGGGCGGACAAATAATTTCTTTATAGTAGCGCTCATCGAATTTCCATCTAGCTGTTTACCCTGTTGTCAATATTTGCAGCAGCAGAAGTCTTCGGGGTGATTTACAGCATTTAATTGGAATTTCGTATTTCATGATTCAATATTCATGATTACAATACATAACGTAGAGCCGATTATCATCTGGAAAGCTATAACAGCAGACTATTTGAGAAAAAGCCTTGCTATATTGGTAGGGTATTTTATAATAAACTACCAAATACCTGGAAACATCAGGAAAGTTAAAAAATATTCAAGAATCAACTAAAAAAGTTTTTAATTGATGGAACATTTTATAGTATCCAAGAGTTCCTTTCCATCTGAATATCTAAATTTGTTTCAAAATCTTGACATTCTGTGTGTATGAATACACAATATTTTCCATACTCCAATCACTTGATGGTTTTTCATTTCAATTGATTATACAATGAGATAGGTTAGGTTCTAGTTTTGTTTACAAATATGAGCAGCAGAGGAAACATCTGTCAGTTATGACTCATGAGCAGCCTTTCAGCCACAGAATTCATACAGAATGGAAGGCATCAATCTAACCAAGACTTGAGTGCACCAAGACCACGACACGTGACTGCATCTTGTTTAATTAAAAATATCGGGGACCGAGCTTGGCTCTGGAGTACAAAAGCATAAAAAATTTATTGCGAAAGAAGAAATTATAATAACATTCATACAGAAATATTCCATCCAATAACAGTAAATTGAGATTAATTCCCAGAGGAATGAAAAAAATTCCCTCACAAAGGCCCAGTTTCACAAAAGCCGGTTAAATTTTAATCCTGATCAACTTCTCGTGAACTAAATCAGAGAAGACCATTTAAAAAAGATGGATCTACTGGAATTGATCAGGATTGAAAATAACCTGGCTTTTTTGCAACCGGCACCAAGTACCTGATTGAATGATTACAAAAGTTCAACAGCTGAGTCATAATTTTGACACAGTCCCACACACATGAACTCGCTCACTCACTTCCATCACCAACAGACGACGAAATAATTATTATCAGATGTTTTTCCAAGGATGAATAATAATTATCCTTCTAATGTCCTTCAGCGAGTTTTCTCAGGGATGAGACCTAGTGCAATCGAATCTTTATATTATAAACCTACTATGTTCTAAATTTCGTGAGAATCGTTAGAGCCGTTTTCGAGATCCGGTGAAATACAAACATATAAACATCTAAAAGGTGCGCACAGATATACGCGCCGCGAACATGAGCAATTCACTTTTAATCAGCTGATTATATCTGTATTTTTACAGAAACGGTAAGATACAGATATAAAAAGCTTGGCATCACCTGATTAAAAGTGAATTGCTCATGTTCGCGGCGCGTAATTCTGTACGCACCTAGACATCCAAACATCTAAACATATAAACAGAAGTGGCTCGTTTAATAGTATAGGATTACCGCTATATTACAATGCTACACTTTCTTTTAAGATGGCGGATTTTGGCGTCAGGATACTAGCCGACTTTCCATTCTGTGGTTCATCTGTGATCAGGTTTTTTACTGAACGTAAGAAAAAACACGATGGAATTGATCAGTGGCTTTGAACGCAACCATTGATAGTGACTCGGTACAATCAGATGTGTTTACCTGTGGATACTTCATTTTATGAATGTATTCAAGTGAGTAACCTGATGAAATTTGGTGAAATATTAATAATTGTGTTTATATACTGTACAATGATAGTATATCATATTACAGTATATGATTCATTATACTGTATAACATCATTTTTTATGAATGTTTTGGGTGAATAACTTCATGAAATTTAGTGGAATATTGATGATTGTGTTGTATTTCAGGAGAGAGACCTGGGAGACGAATATGGCTGGAAGCAAGTGCACGGCGATGTGTTCCGTCCCGCTTCCAATGCGATGCTCTTCTCGGCCCTGATTGGCGCCGGCTACCAAGTCACTGTTGTCACGCTGTCTGTCATCATTTTCGCCATTCTTGGAGAACTCTACACCGAGTAAGTGGCTAAGTTCGTTCATTAACTACATACTTCGCCCTTGATGAAGGCAATTATGAGTTGGCAACGTTTACTGTTTAATCTCATAACTAGTAGTTCTGTGAACAGTAGACCTCACGCAGTTTTCCCATCCACAAGTTACTGATGTCACCCGTTCTAGTTGATTCAGAATTCACAGTTGAATCATAATGTGTACGTTCTGTGTACAGTAAAATGTTCCAGTTCCAATCGTAAATTGTTCCATCACGTGACTAGTGCAAAATGTTCCCATGGAACGCCATTCCAAAATCGTTGGTTCAAGCTTTTGGCGCGCACATACAAAGTTGATTTAGACTAAAATGTGTCGTTTACTAGCTGCGTGAATGAAGAAAGGCTGTTTTACAAACCTACCATCTAGAAAAGTGTAAATTTATTTTATTCCATTACTCTCAAAGTTTCTATCGAGAAAAATTAATTTAATGAATGGTTATCAAACATATTGTTGGTTATGTATTCTATGCTATGCTATGGTGAACAAACTATCAGCGCATGCGCAGAGAAGCAAGCAGACTACAATAATCGACCAATGAGAGCTCAGATAGTTGGAACTGTACCAGGTCGGACAATTTATCACACTTCGACTGTGGGGCAGGATTTTGGAACTGGAACAGGTTTCTGGAACAGAATCTGTCAAAATTCCCATGGAACGCGGAACTTTTTACTTGGTAAATTGTGAATCGGACAATTTACCACATTCCATGTACACAGAACGGGCCCATTTTACTCTTAAAACTGTTATTTGTATTCTCCAAAATCAAAAACACACTTATGATAATAAACTCAGTTCACGTTTGAATTTGTATCGCATTATGATGATGATTTATCCAGTTTCGTGATAATCTTTCAATCTGATAAAAATATTTCTCAACTATTTTGAAATTAATTTTTTTTCAATCAAGAATATTATAATTTCTTCGGCATTATTCAGTCAATTTTTTTTTTTTATTTTCAATCACATATTTAATTTGTTTTTTAAATGTGAGAATATTGATACTGATGGGTATCATAAAAATATTGAAACCCCACCTTATAGAAATAGACACGGCCAGACATCTCTGTAATGCATACAATGAATAATCCACTTGTCAGCTGATTGATTATGAATAGTTCTATAGTTTGATTGATCCTATCTTCAAAGTAGATGATTTATATATATTGATATCAGAGTATGGAGATATTCCTTTTCTTTTCATATTATCCTTAAAATGCAAAATTTCAGAAAAACCTTGTGAATACATCGACGTGCAGTTGAAAAAGGAATATTCCTGCCAAATATCATCGAATTCTATCAACGCTTTTGGCCGTAATCGCGTTACATACAGACAGACAAAAGCAAATCTAGTTGAAACATAGACCTCACTACATTTGGTCAAAAATCTCTTTGAAACTAACAATTCCGTCGTATAATTTCCGTTCATTATCTCATTACCGCATTCCTAGAACAAATTAACAGTATACCGCAGACAGTTCATATACATGAGGAATAGACTGATGAATATTTTGCCAGACCAGTTAATTTCAGATAGATTTAATAAATCAGCCATTAAAAATATAGAGAGATGGATTAGAAGTAACAATGTTTGCAATCATCGTTTATGTTAAATTAAATGACATCTTTTGGTACTCGTAGCTAGCACACAAGCTTAGGTTTTGCTGGCAACGCCAATCAAAAATTTAAGTTTAAATTTTATTTTTATTCTGTATAAGTATGAAGTATTTGTTTTTATTTATTATTGTTATTTTTATGATTAGCAAATAAATAATTTCAATTTTGATTCAAAACTTGAGAGATAAGAAGAATGATTATTATCAAACGAAAATCTCAATTAAATGCTGTAATTCACCCCGAAGACTTCTGCTACTGCAAATATTGACAACAGGGTAAATAACTAGATGGAAATTCGATGAGCGCTACTATACAAAAATTATTTGTCAGCCCGAGAATCGAACCCAGTACCTCCTAATTGCCGGTCAGGAATGCTTACCATTACACCAAACTGACACTATCTGGATAGCAGCGCTCATTTTTATACTAAGCCATAGCGGCCAGCCAGTCTACGGATGGATCGAAGTTGCATTTGTTCAAAAGCTAATTGATAAATAATTATTATTAAACGAAAATCTCAATTAAATGCTGTAAATCACCCCGAAGACTTCTGCTACTGCAAATATTGACAACAGGGTAAACAGCTAGATGGAAATTCGATGAGCGCTACTACTCAAAAACTATTTGTCAGCCCGGGAATCGAACCCAGTACCTCCTAATTGCCGGTCAGGAATGTTTACCTTCCCTTTGCAACTTCCCTTTGTTTCCATCTGTAGACTGGCTGGCCGCTATGGCTTTGTATAAAAATGAGCGCTGCTATCCAGAGATTGTTAGTTTGGTGTAAGGTTAAGCATTCCTGACCGGCAATTAGGAGGTACTGGGTTCGATTCTCGGGCTGACAAATAATTTTTGTATAGTAGCGCTCATCGAATTTCCATCTAGCTGTTTACCCTGTTGTCGATATTTGTAGTACTATTTGATAGTCATTTCCTGATTATTAATTGTACAATAAATAAGGGACATATTGATTAACCATTAATTTGAGGAAATACATCGGCTACGCTATCTATCTACTGGATAGGAATGAATAGTTTTTATTGCGTTTCGCTCTTGAGGGTTAAGTGTAAGAGAGGGCCGGCTGCCTTCTAACTTCGACCTCTTAGGATTAAAATAAATGCTGAAATTCAATTCCAATGTATTATAATTCATCAAAATACTATTTAATACTACCTACTGTTTGATAAAACATAACTTATCATCAATTTTGAATTTCGTTTTCAGGAGAGGATCGTTGTTGAGCACATCAATATTTGTATATGCAGCTACATCGCCTGTGAATGGATACTTTGGAGGTGGTCTGTACGCACGATTGGGTGGAAAAATTTGGATAAAACAAATGCTGCTATCGGCGTTCATGCTGCCAGCCCTAGTTTGTGGAACGGCTTTCTTCATCAACTTTATCGCTATCTACTACCATGCATCTCGTGCTATACCTTTTGGAACTATGGTTAGTGAACTCTACTAAGCTAGTATCAATATAATTTTTAAGGGCCCAACAAATTTTAAAGCAGCTTACTGACTGGTTTCAAAGCAACGAATTGAAACTAAATTTCGGAGACAAATTTTCCACAGTTAATTGTCCGAGTGAAGTGAGGTCTAAACATCAAGTTGACGGTTTGGCATTTCTCTTAATGTTTGAATATTTATATGTTTTTATGTTGCGCATTCACGGCGAAACCCGGTAATAGATTTTCATGAAATTTGACAGGTATGTTCCTTTTTAATTGTGCGTCGACGTATGTACAAGGTTTTTGGAAATTTTGCATTTCAAGGATAATGTAAAAGGAAAAAGAAGCCTCCTTCATACGCCAATATTACCGTAAAAATCAGAATATAGAATTATTCATCATAAATCAGCTGTCTAGTGGACTATAATACTACCCGTTCAAAAACATCAAACATCTTGAAAATTGTATCTTTCCATCAACGTTGTAGACAGTTGCAGCCAGACCTGATAACAGCGCTCACACTCACATTCCGGGACGACACGTCACGGTACGATATAGGACAGAAAGCTCTATGTTTATTTAGGATTTTTCTAGACATTTTTAATTGATAAATTATTTATTAATTTTTGAGAAAACATAACAACAGGTCAATGTAACTCACTGAGCGCGTGGTCTACTGTTCACAGAACTACTAGTAATGAGTTTAATGAAAAGATTACGGTCGACGCAGGAGTGGAGTGTCATTCGACAAGTTTTTGGGTCTGGAACTGCAGTCCAATCTAAAGTGGGACTCTTAAATTAAAAGCCTTAGAAGAAAGTTGTCCCATGCACTATTTGTTTTGAAGAACTTGAGGAATATTTTAAACATAAAAACAGCACTTGTGGTCTATCAAGGGTACTCCATGTCCCAAGTCCGTTATAGTGTGATATTTTTTGGGAGGCACCATAGGATATATGAATACAATATTTAAAATTCAAAATAAAGCGCTGCGAATATTTGAAGGTATTAGCGTAAGGCACTCATGTAAACCCATATTTAGAAGATTGGGTCTGCTTACAGTGCCTGCATTGTATTTTTTGAGATTGCTGTGTATGCGCATAGGAATAAGAATTCTCAGGGCCGATTTCCGAGCTCGGGATTTAGTTAAGTTCTAGACTTTAACTGGCTTTAAACTCTGGAGTCAGAAAATTGGCTTTCCGAGTCGGAGCGTTAACGTAGTCGAGGACTTGAATAGACTCTGGAGTTTAGAGATCACGTTAGACCCAGGAGTTTATAATTTCGCTTTCTGAGTGAAGGGCTTATAAGTCCCGGACTTTAATTAGATTCTCGCCTCTTTCCAAGTCGAGGATTTATCAAAAATCGTTAAGTCCAGAACTCAAAACAGCGTGATTTTAAACCCTCGACTGGGGTAGGGTTTAAATTCAAGCTCTAGACTTAACTGAGCAAACAAAATTCAGTTATTGTTTTGGAGTAGATGAAAAGCCAAATAAATGTAATGGAATACCTAAATATTATTTGGATTAGTCCATCTAAATTTACAATTTATAGTTAGCAAGTTTATTTTGGAATAAAATTGTATCAATATTATGTGTAAAAAACTAACCTTATTTTACGACTGTGACATAATCTAAAAATGTTCAAGAAAAATAATACAAGGATTGCCTTGGAATTATATTCCAATCTGAATGTTATTAATCAATGTCATATTCAACATATTAATAATAATAATATAACAATAATAAATTATTAGGCTATTCCATTTTTTTAACAAATAAGTTTTCAAACTCAATAGCTTAATGAAATTTTTATTCCAAAATCACTGGTTAGGATCAATGATCAATAGCATAACGTAAATGAAATGTTTATTCATTTATCTTTCAAAAGGTTAGGATTTGCTTTGGATAGGCCTACAAAGAAATCGAAACGTGTATTTCCACAAAATAATAATTGAATAATCTCCAAATTTTGTAGAGCATGCTAATTTAAATTATCCCGCTGCAATCAGCTGCTTTCATTTTGCTATAATGCCAACAATACAACAGCAAAATATTGTGAATTTCCCTCATGTTTACTGCGTTAAAGTCCTGGACTCAAATAAGTCGAGAACTTAATAGACCCCGGAGTTTAGAAGATAAAATCGTGACTCAGAAAGTCGATTTAGACCCGAGTGCTTATTTTAGTCCTGGACTCGGTAAATCCAGAACTTATAGATCCCGAGCTCAGAAACCGGCCCTCATTGTGACAACATAATATCCCATCCATATAACACTAGACAAGGAGGTTCGCCACTTCTATAGTATGTGCATAGGCTGACATTGCTTGAGAAGGCGCCATTCTATTCGGGTATGAAGATTTTAAACTTTAACTTACCCAAATCCCTGAAGGATAACAGCCACAAAAAGTTTGCTAGGGAAGTTAAAAAAAAAAAAATGCTCATTGAGGCTTGTCCTTACTCACTTGCTTACTGTTTGAGGTGTTCTGTTGAAGGGGTGTTGGCTGGAGAGTGGGCTTTAAAAACTTTGTTTCTTTTGAATGTAAGATTATAAAATTGTGACGTGTCACATTCTGTGCGAGCTCTGTTCGACTATACAGCTTTATGTGACAAAAATTAAACTAAACTAAACTTAATTACACATGTGTATCTCATCACGTCCAATATATTCTAAAAATATTGGTAACACCAATTCTCAATTCATTTCTGAAATCAAGTGTCGTCAATTCATATTTTGATTGCTCTATTTGTTCTATAGCCAAAATGTCAGACCCTTCAATAATGTATCCTCAACTCAGCCCTTGAAATAAGTAATGATTCAACTAGAGAATATACTAACACTCGGTTCCTAGGACACTCATTAAGGCTGTGCAAAGGCTAAAAATAAACTTTCTACTGGTGATATTTTTCAAAGTTTTTCGGTTTGTATATCATCAAGCTATCAAAATGAAAAAGTTTTCTCAGGAAAGCCTTTTTTTTTCTATCATTACTTTTTGAGATATGAGCGCCTAAAGCTCGAATTTTTGGGACAGACCATTCCAAATTCGTTAAGAGATAAATCCATGAGATTTAGAGGATAGATTCTTCATAGTATTGTTGATCTAGTAAAATAAAAAATTTTTTGAAGATATCGATTTTTGAGAAATTTATTCAATAACTCAACTAAAAGTTATTTTTGGTAAATTGAATATCTTTCTCAAAAATTGATATTTTCCGAATTTTTTTGTTTTACTAGATCAACAATACTATGAAGAAGCTATCCTCTAAATCTCAAGGATTTATCTTTTACCAAATTTAAAATTTTCTGTCCTAAAAATTTAAACTTTAGGCGCTCATATCTCAAAAAGTAATGTTCGGAAAAAAATGTTTTCCTGAGAAAACTTTTTCATTTCGATAGCTTAATGATATATAAACCGAAAAACTTTGAAAAATATCACCAGTATAAAACAAATAAAACTTGTAGCACCCTTTATTTATTAAAAAACTTGAAATAGTTGAACCTAATAGTTAATAAATAAAGGGTGCTACAAGTTTTATTTGTTTTATTAATTTAAAAGCAGCCCATTTCAATAAGTGTTTCACCAGTATAAATTTTATTTTTAGCCTTTGCACAACCTTAAATCGAATGGACCTTTATAAAATCTATAGGTTTAATGGTTCATTAGATTTGATAACTTTTATAGAAACTGGGCCTAGAAATTATTTTTTTTTACAAAACAACTTCTTTTATAATGTAAACTTTGTGGATGATGTTGGAATTTTAGAAGCCTATTGCTAAAGTCCGTGAGATATTACTTTCAACACGGCTCTTTCTTGAAGAAGAGAGGTCCGATGCTCTATCCTCCACTAATCACTCCCACTATCTAGCAGCATTCTAACACTCCCCTCCACCTATTGCCTGGCATTGTTCCAAAATTGTTTACTGGTCAGCAGGTATATGGTTTTTGTGATTACGGAGATGTGTTCATCACAAGAGCGTAAAGCGAAATGACACGGCGCATCCAAATGTGCGCAGGATGACCGTTTCTGTCTATGCTACAAACTGTGGAAGGAGAAATGGGTTTCTCCTCTTCATGTTAAAAGTAATATCTCACGGACTTTAGTTTTGATATTTATGGTTCGCTGCAACAAGATACGGAGGTGAGATACGGGAACGAGATACAATATCCATAGGAGGTGCGAAGGAACAGATTGAAAAATCATTAAATGAGTTTACATTGCTCATTTTTCAATAACTCATAATATTTTTATCCTATATTTAATCTACTTTAGTCTCTTGATTAAGTTAATCTTGTTATTTGAGCCAAGAAGTGATTCATCCATTCAATTTTTCAAATCTTCTTATGGACGTCCCAAACTATCCTAGATAATTTGATTAGGCTGATAAATTTCAATTGAATAGTTTCCTACTAGTCTAAAAGATACTGTGCCGTTCTAACACTCTTACCCGGCTTTGAAATTTGGTCCTATACCATTAGATTTTCTCATGCTATCTTTTCTCTATGATTCCATTCAATTATCCACAGTCATGTTTGTATTGTTAATTTCAGGTGGCTGTAACAGTCGACATTAATCGGCATGAGTAAATAAAAAATCTGGTGTGGTACACTCACACAACTTTCCTTGCTCATATTCGAAACTACGATCAGACTTTTGTATATGTGTATATATAATTGTTCTCAGAGTACTTTTTCCTTTGTGTAAATTGTGAAATTCAATGATTTTTTTAGTCGTCATTTTTTTAAAGTCGTCAAAACAGCTGTTCTACAGATGAAATATCTCGACTATGTGTTCTTTTTATGAACTGCTCTACCTACCTACCTCATGCACGAGAAGGAGGTTACAAAGTCATTTCTCAAGGATGGGGTGGACCCCCCATTAGTTCCCAGAAAGGAGACTCATGCCAGTTAATAGAGCTGATAAATAACTATACAGAGTATGAATTTGAAAAAAATCGGTCAAGTTATTTTGAAAAAATCGTGAAAAACATGGTTTTTTAGTAATTATCCGCCATTTTTCTCAAGAATATTACGGAGCTCCTGCAATTTTCCAAGGAAAAAACTCATGTCATTTGATAGGACTTATGAATAGCTACCCATGGCTTGAATTTGAAGAAAATCGTTAGAGCCGTTTTCGAGAAAACCGTGAAAAACCTGGTTTTTGGTCATTATCCGCCATTTTTCTCAAGAATATTACGGAGCTCATGGAATTTTCCCAGAAATGAGACTCATGCCAGTTGATAGTGCTTATGAATATCTATCCATGGTATGAATTTGAAGTAAATCGTTAGAGCAGTTTTTGAGAAAACGGTGAAAAACATGGATTTTTAGTCATTATCCGCCATTTTTCTCAAGAATATTACGGAGCTCCTGAAATTTTCCCAGAAATGAAACTTATGCCAGTTGATAGGGCTTAAGCTATCCATGGTATAAATTTGAAGAAAATCGTTGGAGCCGTTTTCGAGAAAACCGTGAAAAACATGGTTTTTTAGTCATTTTTCTCAAGAATATTACGGAGCTCCTGAAATTTTCCCAGAAATGGACTTATGCTAGTTGATAGGGCTTATAAATAGCTATCCATGATATAAATTTGAAGAAAATCGTTAGAGCCATTTTCGAGAAAAACGTGAAAAACATGGTTTTTTAGTAATTATCCGCCATTTTTTTCCGCCATCTTGAATTGAATTTTATTGAATTTCTTATTGTCGGGTCCTCATGGTATAGGGACCTTAAGTTTAAAATTTCAAGTCGATTGGTTAATTAGGAATGGAGTTATCGTGTTCACAGACATAACACACACACACACACATACACACACACACACACACACACACACACACACACACACACACACACACACACACACACACACACACACACACACACATACACACACACACACACACACAGACCAATACCCAAAAATCATGTTTTTGGACTCAGGGAACCTTGAAACGTATAGAAAACTTGAAATTGGGGTACCTTAATTTTTTTTGGAAAGCAATACTTTCCTTACCTATGGTAGTAGGGCAAGGAAAGTAAAAAACCGCTTGAAATTTGGAATATAACTGTCCTATACCACGGGATATCTACTTATGCTATTTTTCCTTTATGATTTCATTCAATTATCTAGTCATATGTTTGTTAATTTCAGGTGGCCGTAATAGTCGATAGTAATCGGCTTGAGTAAACAAAAAACGACTTGAAGTTTAGATCATAAGCGTCAATAAATTTCAAGTTAATCAGTCCAGTAGTTCAGAGGTGATGATGCGTCATTCGTGAATTTCCTATTCCGTCCGTGTGTAAGCCAATTCTTTCCTTTATTATATTATACATGTTATTCAATTATCTACAGTTATGTTTGTATTGTAAATTACAGGTGGCTGTAACCTGTATCTGTCTGTTCGTGATCTTGCCGCTGACTCTGGTTGGAACAGTGCTCGGCCGTAACCTGGCCGGCCAACCTGACTATCCGTGCCGAATCAATGCCGTTCCGAGGCCTATACCCGAAAAGAAGTGGTTCATGGAACCGTTTGTCATCATCTTTCTCGGCGGAATTTTGCCGTTTGGATCCATTTTCATTGAAATGTAAGTAAAACAAAGGCTCAACTCACACTTACTCGACTGAGGTCGAGAAGAGACTTGACTCTAGTATTAATAGTTTTTTTTTTATTGAAGTTTTTCGGTTTATTGACACCTTGTGAGACCGGACTCTTCGAGTTAAGCCTATAGGAAATTTGGTTTGTGGATTTCCTATGATAAAATAGGTTAAATAAAACTGGATGAATGGTTAGATGTTCCAATTTAGAGATTACAAAATTAAACTGAAATATTAAATAAACTGATACAATCTGTTACAATTAATTCAAGTAAGTAAGTTACAATACATTCTGGTTCATACACGAATCTACAATAAATTACAGTACAACAGCCAATTATGCAACAAATTTCACATATTATGAAAACTTATTAATTACAATGAAGATTGAATGCAACATTAGAATATTGATAATATAACTACATAAATCAGCGGTGTTTCAACAATGAATAAATGATAATTTCAATGAATAAATATACACCCCACTGTATATCATATGTGTTGGGGTATAAGTAATTAGTTGCTTATTGCGTGTAATAATTACTATTTACAAACTTCATTCACTGATATGGGATTAAAGTTTTTTATAATAGAATTAGTAAAAATGCATAATACAAACAAACAAAATTATGGTATTAGTAAATAAATATTAATGTTCTATTAAGGATAATAATAAGAAAGGTTATTTTTAGAAAAATGAAAAACAGTAAAGAGTGGAATGAAGAATAAATAGTTTCAATATTTACAGTCTAACTAAATTTTCACAATTTTCCACTCCAATATCAACCAACCAGGAAAATAAACTTTTCTTGAACCTGTGTCTATTGAATTCTTCCCTAATGTAACTTGGTATTGAATTATAAATTTTTGGTCCCAAATATGTGTAGTTTCTTTGCCCAAATGTAGTGTTCATCCTTGGTACTATTGAATACTATTGAATAATTAATAAACAAACTGATGCAAGTTGAAGAAGTTTGTTAATCACAGGTGGCAAATATCAGATGATTCGCCACAAGCCTAGTACACACGCAACGATATATTGCACCAATCTGATCGGTGCTGACCATATTGTTACAATAATTGGAGCGTATGGACGGAAGATTGATGCCATTGAGAGAGATTGATCGCGATATATCTGGGTTGAACGGTTGATCGAAAACTTGATCAACCTGGCAACGATTGCACCAATCTGGCAAGATTGGAGCGACAGGTTGTAGCGTGTAGACAGTGCTTCGATCAACTTATTGATCAAACTAAATTGCTCCGAGCATCTGTTCAATCCAGTGGCGGCGAGTCGTTCATGGAGAGAAATTGATTTTCGCATAACTGTATCCTGTTTCTTTATCAGAGGAGAAACCAAGTTCAACAATTCCACTTATGAGTCTTCTGTCCGCCAGTCATTTGGTTCATCCCTCAACTCTCTCAGTAGTCTCACATGTAAATACTTGTCTCTCTTGAGAAGCCAAGAACGACACCATTTATTTCTTGGTTTGAATTGTCTTTTTCTCCCTACTTTCGCCAAAAAAATTACATAAAGGACCACAACAGTATCTCTTTTTTTTTGTGTGTAGTTGATATTGTGGTAATTATTCATATTGAATGAAAAAGACTGAGAAATTGTCAAAAACCACTGATTTATTGATAATTAGAAACCGGTCTTTCTAATTATCAACAAAACAGTGGTTTTTGACAATTTCTCAGTCTTTTTCATTCAATACAACAGTATCTCTTCCTTGTTGATCACAACTGAAAGAAGAGAAGGAGGAAAGACCAACAAATTGCGAAGAAAGTTGGGGCGAAAAATCGTTGCATGTTGACGGAACGTCGATGTACAATTTATTGTAACGATTATTGGTGCAATTAGAATGCTTTGATCATATCGTTGCGTGTGGTCCAGGCTTTAGAATAATACAAATTGATCAAGAAAATAGATGAACAAGATGCAACAAGTCTACAAATAGAATAATTTATTCTAATAGCTTTTAGAGAGATCCTTCCGGATGTTCCCTTACTACTCAGGGCAGGTTTCTGAGCTCGGGATTTAGCTAAGTTCTAGGCTTTAAACAGCTGGAGTCAGAAAATTGGCTTTCCGAAACGGGGCGTAGTCGCAGTTTTTTTTATAATCTTTCTCATTTCCATATTTGAAGGGGCTATAATACAAGGGGTCTAAGTGACATATTGTTAGTTTCGAGAAAATTGGGCCTAAAGTTTATTTCCATTAATTAATTCTTCATTTATGAAATGAATATAGAAATTGTATTCACCTATTCCTATTACTATTCAGTATACTTTTACCAAATCAAACGTACAGTTTCATGTCTCAAATTGCTCTCCTTTCTCAATTATCAGCTAAATAGTGATAAGAAGTATCACTTGTACCCCTTGTTCACCAAACATAACTGTTTTGTCTAGCTACACATAAATCTATCAAATTTACCAGCAATTGAACAATGATTAATGACCCCATTGCAAAATTATCTGATTCGCTAATTGGTTCTTGAGGTAATTTTTACTTGGTGACATGGCTTAATCAAGGTTAAATTTGATTTGATGGATAAGAGCAACCGTTGTCCCGTAAACAAGGGATCCAAGTCACTTGGACCCCTTGCTTAATCTAATAAACAGCTGTTTGAAAATGGAGTTTAAAAATTTTACACCAGATGTCAGCACTGATTGGACTTACGCTTATACCTCTTGTATACTAGATTTTAACCACTTTCAGCTATCGATTACTGTAGCTAATTCGAAAAAAATGTTAAATGTCACTTGGACCCCTTGTATTCTGACCCCCTCATTTGGAAACGTTATTCCTTGACGAAATAAAACATTTCTAAATAATTCAAAATAGCTAAAACTTTACACTATTTTATTTTATGTTGTGTTCAATCTTCTAGCTTTTGGAAATTTAATTTAAACGTGGACTGCGCCTACGTCCCGTTTCGGAAAGCCAATTTTCTGACTCCAGCTGTTTAAAGTATAGAACTTAGCTAAATCCCGAGCTCGGAAATCGGCCCTTATTCTAATAGCTTCTAGAGAGAGAGATCGTTTCGGATGTTCCTTTATTACTCAATGTCACTTCTTTTATAGCTCACATATATATTATCATAGAGAAACAATAGCATAATGACTTACGATATTGTTTCTCTATGATATTATTAAATAGTCCAATGAACAGTAGTATTGTGATTAACATGAGTATTCTTTTCAATCAATAATTGCATTATTTTTCCACAGGTATTTCATTTTCACCTCGTTCTGGGCGTACAAAATCTACTATGTCTATGGATTCATGCTACTAGTGTTCCTAATTCTTATGATAGTTACTGTATGTGTGACAATTGTCTGCACATACTTCTTGCTCAATGCTGAAGATTATAGGTGGTAAGTACAATTTCTTAATTTCAGTTATAGAGAAAATATAGCATAAGAAGATATTCCATAGTATAGGGCGTTTATGTTGCAAACTCCACTGTTAACTCAAGCCTATAGTCCTAGTAGTTCTTTTTCGTGATGTTATGTGACGCTGGTAATCTCATACTGTGCCGTTCTTATATTCTCACCCGGACAAAATAGTAATAATAGACAGTAGTCAACAGTTAACAAAAAATTGGCTTGAATTTTGGGACGTAAACGAACTATATCTTGAGATATCTACTTAATGCTATCCCTTCTCTATGGTTATATATTACAAATGACCTAATATCTTTTTACTTTCCTTGCCCTATTACTATAGGTAAGGAAAGTATTGCTTTCAAAAAAAAAATCAAGGTACCCTAATTTCATGTTTTCTACTCGTTTCAAGGTCCCCTGAGTCCAAAAACATGATTTTTGGGTGTGTGTGTGTGTGTGTGTGTGTGTGTGTGTGTGTGTGTGTGTGTGTGTGTGTGTGTGTGTGAGCGAGCACGATAACTCCATTCCTAATTGAACGATTGATTTGATTGTTTTTAAACTTGAAGTCCTTATACCATGAGGATCCGACAATAAGAAATTCAATAAAATTCAATTCAAAATGGCGGAAAAATGGTGGATAATGACTAAAAAACCATGTTTTTTCACGGTTTTCTCGAAAACGGCTCTAACGATTTTCTTCAAATTCATACCCTTGATAGCTATTTAGAAGCCCTATCAACTGACATGAAACTCATTTCTGGGAAAATTGCAGGAGCTCCGTAATATTCTTGAGCAAAATGGCGGATAATTACTAAAAAACCATGTTTTTCACGATTTTTTCAAAAATGACTTTTTTCTCTCATCAAAGACCGATTTTTTCCAAATTTATACTCTGTATAGTTATATATCAGCTCTATCAACTAGCATGAGTCTCCTCCCTGAGAAACTAACAGGGGGTCCACCGCATCCTTGAGAAATTTACTTCGTAACCTCCTTCTCGTACTTGAGGTAGATGGGTAGAGCAGTTTATTCAAAAGAACACACGTCGATATTTTATTTGTAGAACAGCTGTTTTGACAACTTTTAAAAAATCCTCAAATTTTATAATTCAAACAAAGGAAAATGTACTCTGAAAACAATAACAATAGTATAATCGTAGTTTTAATAAAATTATTTAGCCGCCGATCGGCATAATGTTATTCCCCTAGATTATGCTCGTTTAAGAATGAGGCTTATAGATCAATGAGCAAGGAAAGTTGTGTGAGTGTACCACACCAGATTTTTTATTATAATTTTCCCTTAGATTGCAACTTGATAGACTTGGAACAAACATGGAGAGTAATACGAGGAATTACTTGTTTATCTCAAAGAATTGAAATTAATGATTTCTTGAAATATAAATAAATGATTAGAATATGAATAGATTCGTGAATCTATACATAATATACAAACAAAAAGCATTTGTAAAATTAACACTTTGCACAGAATGTGGAATTTCTCCATACTACATCTTTTTATTTCACCTTAAAAAACATTTGTATTGATTCTATTTCTCCATATGTCAAACAAGTAGTGTATTTCATTCGAATCGGAATTGTAATTGCCAGGGTTTCTTATTCGATTCATATTTTTACTAGCAGGTATCCCGTGCTAAATAAGGGACTAATTAAAAACTTGACCTTTTGAAATCTTGAAGATTTTAAAATAGGCCTATAACCATCCTCGGTAAATTAAGAATTAATATACAAAATTTCAAGTTTATCAGTCCAGTATTTCAGATGTGATGATGCGCCATTGGTGAATTTCCTATTCCGTACGTTTATAAGCCAATTATTTCCTTTATTGACAGAGCGAAGTGAGGTCTAAGATTCAAGTCGACGGTTTGGCATTTCTATTAATGTTTAAATGTTTATATGTTGCGCATTTACGGCGAAACGCGGTAATAGATTTTCATGAAACTTGACAGGTATGTTCCTTTTTCAATTGCTTGTCGACGTATATACAAGGTTTTTGGAAATTTTGCATTTCAAGAATAATATAAAAGGAAAAAGGAGCCTCCTTCATACGCCAATATTACAGTAAAAATCAGACTATAGAATTTTATTTTTATTTTTTATTTATTATTTATTTATTTATTCCTTGAAAAAGCATTACAATAATTCACAATTTAGAAATATAACAACAAAATGAATCAATAGGAAATACAAATAAACATAAGGAACTACTTCCCCAAAAGAGCAAGCTCGAGCTTGGGGAAGGAGCAGCCGTACTTTGACTACTTACTTATTATTAATTAACATTACAGTATATACATTAACAACTAAAATCAAATCCTTTCAATAAACAAGATAAGTCAGTGATGCTATAATAGATCAATATATTTACATACAATATGTGTTAGAATGCAACAAAATTTGTAAATTATAATAAATTATAATAATGACCTGATATTGCCTAGCCCAGTGTATAACATGATATAAGATGTGGTACAAAATGAAATCTATTCAATTGGAATAATTACTATACTAATGTAATCCAGAAATTCTCGGCACTATCCCAGCCATGAGAGCTAACCAGATACTTTTTCAAATGTAGTCCAAAGTTTTTTTGGGCGAGTAAACCTCTCAAATTACTTGGAAGAATATTAAAAAATAATGGAGATAAATATATGAAGCTACGCTGACCAGCAGTAGTCAATAATCTAGGAACAGTAACCAGACCTGACTCCTCCCGTCTTGTAATAGCACAATCCGTTCTATTAATGAAATGAAAAAGTGATAGCTTCTTATAATATAATATGATGTGTTTCAGGTATATCTGTCTAATCGGTAGAACTGAAAATTCCAAAAAAGCCAATCTTGTTGAATACATTCTATTCTTTTTCAGAATAATTTTTAATATTAAATTTTGTATTGTTTTTACTGGTTTTAGAACATTTGTATATGCACCACCCCAACCCACAATACCATATTGGAGCAATGACTGTGCCAGTGCATAATACACTATCTTCATGACTTTCATAGGCAAAACAGAACGTAATTTCACAAATAAATAAATAAGTTTTCTAGATCGTGTAGTAAGCTGCGACAAATGTACATCCCACTTTAAATGCTGATCAACCATTACTCCAAGATATCTGATACTGCTAACCTTCTCTATTTCATTACAATTAACTGAACACCCTAAATCTACATGACTAAGACAATTTGGAGAATGCAAAACAAGTGACATATTAACTGGCTGATTCTGTATATTCAAGGAAAAAGAGATGTATTTTGTTTTGGACAAATTCAGAGTCAGTTTTCTTCTATCAAGCCATTTTTTTACTTCTCCCAGTCCCCTAGCAGCTGAGTCATATGTGCTAGCCCATAATTATTCATCATAAATCAGCTGACAAGTGATTACACAGATGTGTGGAAAAGCAAGTCTATTGCTGTATTTCCATAAGGTCTATAGTTTCAATCAGGTACTTGTAGATGAGAATACTACGTGAGGTCTACTGTTCACAGAACTACTAGTTATATTATAAATTATACCGAAATATTCTTCATTAATATTTTTGTCACGTTTTTCAGGCAATGGACAAGCTTTCTAGCTGCTGCATCAACGTCTGGCTATGTTTACATGTACTCTTTCTATTATTTCTTCTTCAAAACAAAGTAAGTATTTAGCTTCATAAATTAATATCAATTAGAATAAAACAGAAATTTGGATTGTTTTTATGTGATAAATTACAATTTGAAGCAATTTTGGATATTTGTAATGGTGAAGATAATTATGAAAATGTTTTTTTCCTGTGAAAATTGAGTTGCAACCTTCTTTTACCTCAAAATTGTTCCAGCAATCAGTTTTTTACTTGAATATGTGTAATGCTAGTTCGCCTCCATGGTGCGCATTTGGTAGCGCTAAATGGACTAGCATATTATAATGGCGTTAAGAAAAACTTATGTTCTCCTGACTAAAAACTTCACAACATCTTGAAGAAATTGAAAAAATATATTGTATATTTGAGACACATGAGCTTTATATGTGTTGTGTATCTGCCATTCGCTAAACAAATAAATTAGAATCAATTTGACAAAACTCAAATTTAAATGTCCTCAACTAAAATACTATCAAGCATAATTACGAATGTTTTTTACTTTCGTCAGTATTTTGTAAAAGTGCAATATCAAATACTTTGGTTTAAACTTTTGGTGCGCACTTTTGAACTCATCTTCCACCAAAGTGTGTCGTTTACTAAATGAGGAAAGACTGCTTCACAAACTTCTCATTGAGAAGTGTGCACTCCTTCCACTTCATCACACTAACATATTCTATTAAGAAGAAATAATTCAATGAATGGTTATCAAACATAATTTTCTTGGTTATGTATTCTATGGTTATGCTATAGTTGATCAACAAGCTATCTGTGTCTATCTAACTGCGTCTGTATCAAACTATCTCAACTTAGCCTGTATGCTGATACTCGGTTTAAACGGAAAAATATCAGCTGTTAGTTTGAACCTAGTATGAAACACATTATGATAAATACAACCATATATCTACAAGTAAACGTGGTTTAGCGTTAGCATATGGCTCTTAGTGCCGTTTGTACAGTAACAGTTTAAACGAATCGCTAATTGCAGAAAGGGAACAAGTCCAACTTTTTCAATTTTTTTTCAAAAAATCAACTATTCAATGTAAGATACATCGTTTACTACAGGTTCAGATTCAGGTTTAAATAAGTTTTTTGTCTCTCCTGTAGAATTATGAAAACTGGACATGTTCCCTTTCTGCAATTAGCGATTCACTAATTTTCATTTTAAACTGGATTAAATCCGTATCAAGTCTAGTTTGTTATAATGTTTTACATTTTGAGTTTAAGTCACCAGCTGATTAAATTCAGTTTAAGCTTTGACTGTGCAAACGGCCCTAAAGCCTAGTTTATACGATGCCAATTGGCGAGAGAATTGTCATAAGGCAACTGACTGTCATGAAATTATTGTCTTAGTATAAACACTCCAGGCCAATTGTCTTGCCAACTGTCTCCGGGAGTAGACTGTGGACAGTCAATTGGGTCCAGCGAGCCCCCCACCACTCGGAATCTCAGTTGTCGCGACAATTGGCGCCGTGTGAACGGTGTAGGCCAGTAGCGCTGTCTTGGTTTTGCCAGTTCAGCTGTTTAGTCACAACAGATGACGAGAACTTGGACTTGTTTAGCTGTCAACTGACGTTCCAATAGTTGGCCGCGTATAAACATTTTCTCTTTTAACAGGCCTAGCCTCCGACAATCCGCAACCACGTGATGACAATTATTGTCCAAAGACAACTGTCTCGCCAATTGGCATCGTATAAACTAGGCTTTAGTCTCTGCCAAATGCCTGCAGCGCTCTAAAAATTGGTTCAAGTTTTTTATTTCAGTTCTTATCTTTCCAGAAGACTGTTACATATTATATTAATTAATATTTGATTCCTTGCTTTCATTGCTTGATCATGGACGTTCCGCTAGAAGTTTCTGAATTTCATTCCAAAATCGAATAGAAGCATTTCATTTTAGAAATGTTACATTACCATTAATTGCAGATAGTGATATTTCAGTAAGCCTCATGACAGAATGGACGTTGCGCTAGAAGTTTCTGAAGTTCTGAATTTCATTCCAAATTTAATTGAATGCTTATGATTTTTTGAATGTTACATATTGTAATGATTACAATTCATTCCTGATTGAGATCTTCCATAGCTACCTCTAATACAAGGCCCCGGCCTACGATATTGCAACGTCGCAGTGTAGACCTAGAATTTAATACATGATTGGTGAAAAAGATTTTTAAAAATACCAGCTGATCTTTTTCTTGATCATGTATTAGATTCTAGGCCTACACTGCGACGTTGCAACATCGTAGGCCGGGGCCTTGTATTAGAGGTGGCTATGGATCTTCCAGTAAGCCTCATGGCAGAATCCTAATACTAGATTCTTATTAATCTCGTTAAATTTTCATAAATACTGATTTTAAATTAATCTTGTTAATTTTGCAGGATGTATGGATTGTTTCAAACGGCCTTTTATTTCGGATACATGGCGCTATTCTCAATGGCCCTTGGGATAATGTGCGGCACAGTGGGCTATGTTGGTACCTCTCTATTTGTGCGAAAGATTTATTCAACAGTCAAAATTGACTAGAGTGACTGATGAAAAGCTTTAGAGAGGTAAGTCTACTGTTTCATTCCTCAATTTTCCCAATAATTTGTTCAACAATTACGTAATCACATGTGCGTTTCATTATAGAGAAAATATAGCATAAGAAGATATCCCAAGGTAAAGGGCGTTCATGTTCAAAATCTCACTAATTTTTTAAAACTCAAGCCGATAGTCCCAGTAGTTCTTTCTTGTGAACCTATAAGGGTACAAACACACTGAAGGCGGAGCGGAGCGTGGCGTGGCGTCACAGAATACATACAGAATGGAAACTCGGCTAGTATCCTGTCACAAAAATCCGCCATCTTGTAAGAAAGTTCGGCATTGTAATAATATAGATGGGAGGTTCGGATCACTTTCCTATCCGGATCAATCGGTCTCGTTCACTGCCGCGAGCCAATCAAAAGACCAGGATTTTAATTTCTAACAAGATGGCGCAGTCATGTGACGTGTCTAGTATTCGCGACATGTAAATAGCATTGGTTGGATAGGCTTTTGATTGATAGTTTCCATTCTGTATGTATTCTGTGATGGCGTGACGTGGTCAGAGCGTTCATCATACACACAGGAAGCGTCTGAGCGTCAAGAATATAAATAAGAATAAGAATATTTATTTGCCATTAAATACAACACTGTACAATAGGCATCGTCATTTTTAAGAGCCTTAAAAATGGCGTTGTCTAAGTTTGCACGGACATTACTTTGTGAGAATAATTACTTGAAGTATTAGATATTAGCTAAGCCTGCTAGGTCAGAGTGGGTTAATTTTTAAAATTTCATTGAAATATGAATGAAATGGATTAGCATAGTCTTACTTTTGATTCCAGAGTGCAATAAATAAATGTTCGTTGTTACTCCAGCACCTAACCTCAAATTTGGAACTTTCTGTTCCTTATGTAGCCTACTAAAGCACCAATCTAGCTGAGGATGGGGCAGGTGTAGCCCCGAAACTATGGTCCTTTTGTAAAAAACAAAATTGAAGTGGTATTGACAACATCTGTGTCTCATTTTTTTCAAATAAATTTTCTCTTTTGAATAATCAAATAATACACATTACAGGGGAATTTGGGCAAACATTAAAATGGTGGGAAAATATGGTAGAACAAGTACATTATAATGTACAAGAGTAGACGACCAGACTGGCACTCGCACTGTGACGATCCGCTTGTAGACGCTCCAAAAAACAAACCAGCTTGTTCCAAAGTTTGACGCCTCGCTCCGCTCCGCTCTGCGAGTAGACGCTTTCAGTGTGTTTTAGCTCATTACTTAACATGATATTGTTCACAACGCCAGGCTCCGCTCCGCTTTCAGTGTGTTTGTGCTCTAAAGGTGCGTACAGATATACGCGCCGCGAACATGAGCAATTCACTTTTAATCAGCTGATGCCAAGCTTTCTATATCTGTATTTTACCGTTTCTGTAAAAATACAGATATAGTCAGCTGGTTGAAAGTCAATTGCTCATGTTCGCGGCGCGTATATCTGTACGCAACTTAACCCTACAGAGACACATTTACTTTATGCTAACACAGTAGACACACTGGGGTGTTGAACACCCCAATTTAATTTTGCATTTTTCTTTGGGAAATATGAAAAAAACAAGTACTTAGACTATACTTCATCATTTCTTAATCATTTTTGTTCCAAGTGCATACAGAAATCAAAAGTAAAGCACTGCTTATCAATATTTATACTAATTTTAGAAGTACGTATATCCGTCTAAGTGTTGGAGCTCCTAATCCGGTTTGAACGAATGGCTTGATCATTGCCAATGACAACTTCATCAAAAACTCATGTCTCCTCATTTTATTGTTTTGAATCTCAAGTTGTAGAGAATCATAGCATTTATTCCAATCTAATCCATCATCTCATACCACATTTGTAATGACAATACAATTAAATCTTTGTAATAAAAGTGTTTGATAAAAGTCCTACGTAAAAGACACTCTGGGGTGTTAGACACCCCAAACGAAGAACAGGATGAGCTGGTGACCTTATAGAATGCTATTACTGACTGGAAGTGGTGGAGAGTAGTTGACAATACTACAAACCTAATTTAGACTGAGCATGAATTCCCATCTGTTTGATATTGTCAACTGCAGAACAGAAAAAAAAATCCCTGGGGTGTGAAACACCCCAGTGTGTCTCTTTAGGGTTAAGAACGACACAGTATGAACGACTTCCAGCGTCTTCTATACGACACCTACTAAAACAATATAAACATCCGGCGAAAACAGTAATAATAGACAGTAGTCGACAGCAATCGGATTGAGTTAGGAATTGGAATTTGGAACATAAACGACTTGGGATATCTCCTTATTCTATCTTTTTATGGTTAAATTCTGTTGATCACGGTAAAACTTGTTCCAATGTCACCACTGAACACTGAAGAGTAATGCACAATATGTTATTTTGTAGGCAAATATATTTGTAAGGGTTGGATCAGTATTCATTCAATTAATATCATTACTCAAAATTTCTATAGTTTCTCTTAAGGTGCGTACAGACTTACGCTCTGCTCCGCTAACGAATGTTACACGAGCAGATCGGAAGATGATCGCAGGTCGAGCAGGAGCAGAACGCGAACAGAGCGCGTACCTGTATCTGTACGCACCTTTAGTTGAACATCTGACTTCAATGTGGGGTCTTGTGTGTGGAATATAACTTTGAGAAAGCTGAGAAAGAATGAAAACATCCCTTAAGAAAAATGTAACCCAGTTACGCACACAATGATTTTTGGACGTTGTATTTTTTCCGTCCTTATAAATTCTACCATGTTGAACTGTGATGATGTGTTTGCCAAGTTATGTGCAATGTAGCCTAATAGAATTAATGAGGATGGTAAAAAACGATGTGTGTGTAACTACACTAAGGCCACCACAAAGTAGACCCACGCTAATCCACGCCACTCCAACCCACGCCGTGGGATGTTTTGTAAACCGAATTATTTTGGTTTTTGTAAACCCAAACTACAGAATTATTCGTAATCAATCAGCTTACAAGTGGATTATTCATTGCATGCATTACACAGATGTCTGGAGAAGCCTAGCAATGGTTTACAAAACATCCCACGGCGTGAGTTGCTTTTCGTAGATTAGCGTGGGTCTACTTTGCGGCGGGCCTTAAGAAATTGGTTTAGATGTTGACAACTATTTCAGATTTCAGCTAACTAACTAATAAATGTAGTAAAATTGTAAAAATTCGATGTGTATGTAACTAGTCCAGTGAAATTGATTAAGATGTTTACAATTCCACCAAACTAGTAAATTTAGTAAAGGAGCCATAGTTTGACATTCTCATCACCCAATCCAAGAATCGTCGGTCTTAACTCAAAATATTATCTTTGTAGAAATGGTAATATCTCGATCGATCTGAACCGGTCATAGATCCATCAATATCAATTACTGTGAATGCACAATAAAGTCACTGTGAATACGAATTTCATACATTGGTCTGAAACTTGTAATTTGGGACTTCCAAATATTTTCCAAATCGGTCCATAACTGGGACTGTAACTGCGGTACAAACAAACAGACAAACGCCGATTGACTTGAAACATAGAGTTCATAAAATAATAATATTGGTCTTATCAAAAAAAGGGAATTAGCTTCCAAATACTAGTCACTCAAACTTATTTAGATAAACTAATGAAACTAAAATATATGTAAAAACGTGTTATGTAGTGCATTTTTGTTGTTTTTTCTAAGGAAATTCATTTTAACTCCAAGGTCCGGTTGCACAAAAGCCTTTCAAATGTTAATCATTATTTATTGTCATGAGAACCAATCAGAGAAGGCTCATTTTAATAGAAAGCATTCAATCACGGTTACAATTTAACTGGTTTTTGTGCAACCGGTCCATAATTTTGATATTGTATCATCTCAAACCCTTGTTAGCTTTCTCATTTCCCTTCTCATAAATATTTCTATAATAAATTATTCTCAAATTGTATTTGTATAGTTTGACATTCTCATTCCCAATCCAAGAATTGTCCGTCTTTCAACTCAAAATGTTATTTTTGTAGAAATGGCAATATCTCGATCGATCTGAACCGGTCATAGATCCGGTCATTTACTATTTGTATTCTATCTTCTTAAACTCTTATGATATTAGCTTTCTCTTTTCTCTTCTCAAATTGTTTTATCCTTTTTCGATTATTTATTAATCTATTCTATGTATTTTACAGGAATTTCTGGTACCGTTTTTGTCCGTACTTAGTAGGAAACATACTGAATAGTATGTTGGATCTGCGATCTGTATTGAAATGCACAATGTAAAAGTACTCTAATATTGTTCTAAAAGGAAAACTATATACATGAACTCAGTGAGCGATAACTTTTCTTCGGTTGTATAGAAATACATATTTAATAATCATGGATTATTAAATTAAAATATAAATTATTCATATTTGCAATTACATCGCATGTATATTGATATGTATTATGTAATGTTCCAATATTGTAAATGTTGTAGTTTTAAGGTGTGTACTAGTTTATTGAATTGCGATGTTATTTATGCGATTTGTAGATATTGATGTGATCAATTTCTCCACTTATTCAATTCTTGAATATTGTTTTAGAAGAAATGACAAAAGTCAGAAGTATTACAACAAGAAATTTGGTTTCATACTGAATTTTTAGAAGAATCATAAATCAATTTCGTTTGTAGATGAATTGATGAACGAAATTATTCCATTGTGAATATTATAGATTGATCCAACTTTTTTAATTAGAAAAATTCAAATATATATTGTTTTATGGCTATTTCAAATTCTCATTCTCTTAAATATATCAAATTGTTCTTAATTGTCACTGTTTTCACTTGTTTTAATCTATCAATGTAAGCAATACCTACACTTCCCCCCTCCTTATTTGATTGTATTAGATTATCATCCTAGCAATAGTCTATTAATCAATATAGAATTCTCAATCATTGTATATAGTATGTATTCCTCTAGATTAACCTTGATATTTATTTCAAAATAGAAATTTCAATAGTTACAATATAATTCGAACTCTTTTCAAAGTCCATAAACATGTGGGATCTCTCATGCTTTAAAAGACGACTATTCATCTTATTAAGAGCTGTATCGTTGTTAGTTCAGTTGTGTTGAAGCCATCTTTTTGTATTTCTGTTGAATAAACTTTATATTTAACTTATTCGTTGCAATTTTGTTTTCTCACTCAATCCTTAGAATCGATATCCCTATTCTCTCACTCAACAGGTATCAACAATGCTTCTTTAGTGAGGTCCACGTTATAATGGCAGTGGATAAAGATAGAAGAATGCCGATTCTCTGTATTAATTAATTATATTTCTACACTGTCAAAAACATAATTGGCATCGTTGTGGACCTAGAAAAGGATAGTACCACCGGCTTTGTTGAATGATAGACAAGGATAGCAAAACCAAAGTTGATCAAATACTGTCATTACAACGTGGACCTCACTATAGTCCAGGCAACGATTGCTCAAAAGAAGGTAAAATGTGAAAGAGGGAAATGTTTGGAACTTAACTTTTAACTGCACAGCTATGTTAGTTTATTTCGAATTATTATTTTAGTCAAAACATGATCTTATAAAAATTGTCAATCATAGTCAGTGGAAACGATAGGATTGTAGAGTTGCCAATTATCCTTTTTAATGCCTTCTATAGTAAATTATTTGATGCGCCTTCTATAGAAAATATGTGATTAGAGAAATATAAAAACTTGTACCCTTTATTATTAAAATATTTTAATAATAAAGGTTACTACAAGTTTTTATACTTCTTTTATTAATTTGTACAAAAGTAGCCCTTATAAGTGAAATGTTTTTATGTGATTAGAGTTATTCCGGTAAGATCATTTATAAAAATTAAACTGTTGATTCTTAATCAATTCTAAATCCAATATAATTATCTTATTCATCTAGAACATGTATAAAATAAATTTCAGAAAAGGGATAAAATACTATGTTAGTAAACTTAGTTCATTATAAATTTCTTTATAACCAATAAACAATTTGGCACCAGTGCAAAGCTAGTAGAGAATAAATCTATTTGTTTTGTCTAATAATAGCAAATCAATTTTCAAATCAGATGCTATAGTGAGGTCCACGCTATAATGGCAGTGTTTAAAGATAGAAGAATAGCGATGCCGATTCTCTGCATTAATTAATTATATTTCTAAACTGTAAAAAACATAATTGGCATCGTTGTGGACCTATAAAAGGATAGTACCACCGGCTTTTTCGAATGTTAGACAAGGATAGCAAAACCAAAGTTGATCAAATACTGTCATTATAACGTAGACCTCACTATAGTAAACTTAGTTTATTATATTTCGTTATGCCAATAAACGATTTGGCACCGGTGCAAAGCTAGTAGAGAATAAATATGATATTAATAAATTTTGTTTTGTCTAATAATAGCAAATCAATTATTAAATCAGATGCTAAATTTCACTTTCACTGTAAATATGCTTTCGAGAACTTCAATGTTCTAGTGATTTGGATGACGGGAAATCGACATACCACTTTAGTGGTGTCGTATCGAAGGCGTAATGTTGATGTAGTACTATGACGAGTCATAACGTTTTTTCATTTTCGCTTACAATTTTATTTAAATATTGATAGAGACTATCGAAAAATATTATAAGAGTGAAGTTAGTTTTGATCCTGGATTAGGGTTTCTCTTAATATTATAATTATTATTTCATATCCAATTGTTTGAGAGGGGCATTTTGTGTTTCTTTGTTGTCAGCCCTGTGTCAACCAAGTTGTAGACGCTTGTCTGTATATTTCTGTTGTTTACGATAGACGCTTGTAAACAGTGGAGTAGATTAGTGCCTGATTTTTTACTAAGTAGTCTGGTTTTTTTGTGATTATAAGTTTATGTTTACTAAATATTCTGTTGTGTTTTTAAATAACTAATCTTTTGTTCACACAATATGCCTTGATCAAGGGGTGAGTATTACTAATTTGCATCCTTTTTTACTTAGCTTTTTGCATACCTACTTTCTTTACGGTTTATTTTGTATCAATTTAATCTATTTAGTGATGTGTAGACCTAATCATTTATTTGCTGTAAGATTTATATCAATAAAAAGAAAACTCGATCCACTTAGTTAAAGTTATAAAAATATAGCTTAGGCTATATTATTTTGTTAACCCTAACCACCAACTCATCGTTTTTTTATGCATTATCAAAGTTTAAAACATTATTTGATGAGCTAAATAATTGAATAATCATTTTTCAATGAATGCTACAAAGAGCAGGCTACTGTAGTAGGTGATAAACAGTTAATAATATTCTTTCATTTTTATTAATTTTCTTATGGTTATGTCAAAAATAAGTTTCGGCCTTGCGCGGTTTCATTATATTTATTTTCAACTATAAAATACTTATAAAAAATTAGTCAAGTTTACAGTAGTGAAAATATAGATAGGTAGCAATAATATTTAAAACTCCAGTCATACCCGACTTGAAAGTTCTCCCGCTCTCGTCGCCGCCATATCTTGCAATTCATAGTGGTGTTCGCAAGTCTAATCAAATTAATCTGTTAAAATAAATAACAGGATTTGAATCATAAATAAATTATAAGTAAGAAAGATAACCACTTCTAATGTATATAAATAATTGGTTATGTCTTAGTGATAATTTAATAATCAAATAATGCTTACTATCCGCGTAATTTCATGAATTAATAGTATAGGCATATAAAAAATGCTCTGCATGTATATCCTTGCCTTTTTATTTCTTGAATTTCTTTAAAATATTATATCGGTAATGTATTTTTCTCTTATAATTACCTATCTCACTATCCGTTTGCATGAATCAATCACTTTGAGTTTACAATATTTAAAAATTATTTTCTTCTGTAGATATGTCTTTCTTCAGATCCCAGACGATCTCTGAAACTCTTATTTCTTAGTAACTTGTTAATCGAAAATTTGTTATTTATGTTTATTTATCTTACAGTGAGGAAGGTAACTTGCTTTTTTACATATTTCATAAAGGAACTGTTGTCATTATTTTTTATAAACTCATTTCCAGTTATACTTTAGTAATCTTTTAAAAATGAAAAATAACGATGTGATAGTGACTGTTGGAATCATTTTTTGAACTAATTTTTCTTCAATACTTTAGTAATTTTATAAAAAAAAGTCATAGTGACATTATTATCAAATAATTGACCATTATAAACTAGAAATCAAATTGATAAAGAACAACCCATATTTTCATATTGACTATCCTTATCACAAAAATGTTTGGAATTATTGATTCTGATTCAAACATTGTGTAAAAATGAATAGTAATAAACTTGACAAAAATGTAGGTAGTACCATTCAGAAAAATATCCTTGAAAATTAGAAATTAAATGATAATATTGATGTCCTTTAATCGACATTTATTTCTATGGTATCCCACTTTATCCAAAATACATTTTCCATCTGATTTTTTAATGATTCATTACCACATACAGATACAACTGCTATAAATATTACCGGAAGTTATTGACAAACCGCAAAGTCTACAGCTCAATAGAAAATCCAGTTATTCTGAAGTCTATTCTTGGAATCTACATTTTAGTAGATAATGATAAAAGATAAAGGGAAAATTCATTGATACTGTATTTTATTAATTTTCAAATCATTATTCCTGGACCGAAAATCAAGTAGCGAAGCAGTGTGTGATTTTATAACCTTATAATACTTTAGACAACATTAACATTTTATCAAAATTTTTGGAGAGAAATAGTACAGTTTCATCCTAGTTTTTTCTCCATGGTCATAGTTGATTATAGTGTTTTTTTACAATAAATGAAATGAATGAGGAATCAGCACAGCAGTATTATTAAATATATTCATAATAGTACAAGCATTTCAATCACATTCACATTTGTGAACTATTGCAAAATAAACCTTCACATCATCTCACTTGATGTTTCATCTCTTTCAATCCTGTCTTTGATACACAATAAAAGCTCCCTTAAAAGTACCAATACCATTTTCAATAAAGTTTCCAGCAAAAAGTACCCTTTTTATTCTAAGAAATCACAACTAGTTTCAACTCTGTTGCCATTTTCAAGTTGAAATATTATTTATTTACATTTGAAATATTCACAATTTACACTTGAAAATGGATCCAATGAGTAAAAACTAGAGTGAGTATCCTGTCTACCATGGATACAACTAATGATAGAAATGATAGAAATAGAAATAATAGGTGGTTCGGAACCCACCTAAAACTGTAGGTCCATTCATCTCTCATTATCAACCGCCTCACTACCCACGCACAAGCCTAGAACTCATGTGGGCATCACCCTCAGCAAAAAAGATGAGTTATTGGCAGGGCATTTAATGTTAGAAATTGAAATACCAAACTTTTAGGTAACCTGGTAACATTTAGGTTACCTGATAGTATCCAAATCGAAAAACTTTGAAAAATATCAAAAGTTACAAAAGCCTGATGCACTACTATGGCGTAGAAATTCAACTGAAAAATTGTCTGGCGTAATGGAAGTTGATTCTGATGGTTGACTAGACAGGAGAGAGAATGACATAGAGAGTGTGAGAGAGAGAGAGTAAGAGATTTGTTGGGGTCCATCGTCTACCTGTGATTCTAAATCTCAAGCAACAGGTGCTGTGTACAAAAACTCCCCCTGCTGTATTGTCGTTATAGTGAGGTCCACGTTATAACGGCAGTGGAGAAAGATAGCACAACAGGGTTTCCGATTCTCTGCCTTGTCACTGCCTTCCATAGAAGATAGCTGATACTGGTATATCTGATTCAACATTAACTACTTTCCATTCTTGTTTGAAATACAATCAATTATTATAGTTTATTCGTCAAGAATATATATTTTTCAATTATCGATTGAATGAATTCTCACAATTGAAAACAAATATTTTGTTAATTGACTGTATTTCTACATTATTAAAACACTATCTGGCAACGTTGCGGAGCTAGGAAAGGATAGCTCTGTCTGCTTTGTCGAATTATTGACCGAGTGAAGTGAGGTCTAAAATTCAAGTCGACGGTTTGGCATTTCTCTTAATGTTTAAATGTATATATGTTGCGCATTTACGGCGAAACGCGGAAATAGATTTTCATGAAATTTGACAGGTATACGCGTCGACGTATATACAAGGTTTTTGGAAATGTTGTATTTCAAGGATAATATAAAAGGAAAAAGGAGCCTCCTTCATACGCCAATATTAGAGTAAAAATCAGACTATAGAATTCATCATAAATCAGCTGACAAGTGATTACACAGATGTGTGGAGAAGCCAGTCTATTGCTGTATTTCCATAAGGTCTATAGTTTCAATCAGGTACTTGTGGATGAGAATACTGCGTGAGGTCTACTGTTCACAGAACTACTAGTAGACAAGGATAGCAACACAAATGTAAACCAAATACTGCCATTATAACGTAGGCCTCACTATAGGAGCAGAAGTCGGTTGAATCCTGTCTCACTATTTCTCTCTCTCTTTTTTTCTCTCTCTGTACGTTGAACAGCCTCCGATATCCTCAGCTGATTACAAAGGGAGTCGTCAGGTGGCTTCTTTATTCCTAGAACACCCCACCTGCTGCAAAACCTGTAAGAACCTTATCCGTTTCCCAACAAACAACAGAAACTGCATCGGAAGTGTATTCAAATCGGTTTTCGATCTTCCATGTATTTTTCACAAGTCGCACGAAGTTCATTATACAGAGTGTCCCAAAAGTAAAGTGCCAAACTTCGGGCATAGGCTCTAAGGGTCAAAACAAAGAGAAAATGTGGAATTTTTTTTCCTAAAACGCTTAGTTTACGAGATATTCGTCATTTTGTATTTTCAACAAAATCACTTTTATCTTCAAAGTTTTCCAACCGATCGCTATAGAAATCGGTAGTTATGTTCAAATAAGAGAGATGAACTGTAAAAAAAATATTCAACTTTGTCCAATTTGAAAATTCAAAATGGCGGCCATTTTAAACTTTCAATCCAAAATTGCGGGAGAGATGAACTGTATAAAAAATATTCAACTTTGTCCAATTCGAAAATTCAAAATGACGGCCATTTTAAACTTTCAATCCAAAATTGCGGGAGAGATGAACTGTAGAAAAAATATTCAACTTTGTCCAATTCGAAGATTCAAAATGGCGGCCATTTTAAACTTTCAATCCAAAATTGCGGGAGAACGGTGATAGATAGAGAAATTTACGAAGAACAAATTTTTTCAGGAAATTTTATTTACAATCAGTCAAGACCAAAAAAATGAGAATCGGACAAAGCATAACAGAGATACAATGAAATGTGTGTTACGAGGCAGCAAAACATAAATTCATTGTAAATAGCAAGGAAGCCTACCAGTCTGTATTAACATCAAATTATGATTTTTTTCTATCCAAACACAAGAAAATCAACACATAGAAAATAGGATTGAAAATAATAGCAATGAATAATTTCAGTGTAGGATAATAAAAATAAGATTATTCAATAATACCTGGTATCAAAAAGTTGTTCATCAAAAGTATTAATCCATGATAGTTGATTATTTAATTGATCAACTAAAATACTATTAGGCCAGATTTGTTCTACTTTATTTATACAGTATTCTTTCTTACTCAGTTATATAAAGGTATGTGATTTGATGTAACTTACATCTTTATGATCTCATTTGGAGACAGTTGATCTTCTTCTGAAACTAAATCAAACATTAAAAATATCCATCCATTAGTAGTTGATAAAGTATATTGCGTTCAACAATTTGACAAAATTTGTAATAATAATACAATCCCACTTGCGAATACTGTATTAATTTAAGTACTTGAAGCAGAATAAGTGATCTGCAATTCACTGCCAACACACAAGGTTTCTTATGTTGGCAGTGCCAAATATTACATTGATAATATTGTTATACTCAAGTTAAAATCAATGTCTATTTGTCTTGTATACTCTTGTAATTAATATTGTACAAATATGTATTTGTAATTTTGGAAATAAATTCAATTCAATATTATTTGCACAAAAACCTTTTAATTTTAATAACGATTAAATGTCAAGAGAACCAACGAGGAAAGATTTTTATGAAGTGAAGGCTTCTCTTATTGGTTCTCGCTGCATTTAATTACGGTTGAAATTTAACAGACTTGTGCAACCGGGACTAAGGCTCGGTTGCACAAAAGTCTGTTAACTTTTAACCGTGATTAAATGCAACGTTAACCAATGATAGAAGCCTTCACTTCAGAAAATATTTCCTGGTTGGTTCTCGTGGCATTTGGTCATGATTGAAATTTAACAGGCCTTTGTGCAACCGAACCAAAGAGATAAAATTTTATACACAACTTTATCTGAGAAATTGAAGAGGCTGAAAATTGGATTATTTTCATGAAAACCTTGTTAAGAAAAGCATGACTTCTTAGTTCATGTTACAGTGTTGGATCTGATAATACACATTCAGATATTAGTACACTTAGCCTATATGAACATAAACATGTAGTGAGGTCCACGTTATAATGGCAGTATTTGATTAACATTGGTGTTTCTATACTTGTCTATCATTTGACAAAGCTTATAGCGCTATATATCCTTCATCACTTCCGCAAGGTTGCCAGATTGTTTTGCAACAATGTAGAAATATAATTAATTAAGAATAAATTCTTAGAACAACATTAGTTCAGCTGAAGATGTGGTAGATGTTACCAAGAAATTTGGTTCTGTAATGTGAATTAATTTTTTGAACGAATATAGTGAGTGATATTTATTTATTTATTTATTAGAACAGTCACAAACACAATATTTGGAAAGATTTATTTTGAAATATATTGACATCAACGTCTTATTCTTTCAATTATGGAGAAATACCTCAACATCACATACCATATAATCAAATTAATAAATTCTTAAGTGTGAAAATTTATTATTTAATCATTGAAAAATATTTTTTCTTGGCGAATAAAACATTATTGGCTTTTTCATCAAGAATGGACCATAAAAACTAAAAAAAGAAAACTAAATATAAACATTTTTTATCAATATTTCATCAGATATAACGGTATCAGCTATATTCTATAGAAGGAAGAGAATTTGCAACGCTGTTCCCCTATCTTTCTCTCTTCCTATTATAACGTGGACCCATCTGTAATAAGTAACATTTGAAACTTCCAGTAATTCATTAGTAAGTTCAATAACAGTGATTTTCACATAACGGGTGCTCTCCACGTTTTTCGTATCTTAGGATGTTGAATCACTCTCGGAAGATTGGTAGTGTGACTATCAATTTCAGCTAGTTTATTGTCAGAATCTCCTCGGATTAAATGCCTATTTCCAAGTTGTTGGTCTCCGTGTTATTCTCATTTAAAAAACTAGTTTTTCCAGTTGGGCTGCCAGTTTTAATGATTGAAATAATAGGGAGTTGGTGCGCTGAATGATTTGACCAATGAAAAAGATGGAAGAGTTGAGAAGTTTTATCTCTGAGAGAGATAGACGGATTGAGAAGTCGAAAGAGATAGAAGAATTGGGACGTATTATCTTTGAGAGAGATAGAAGTGTCGAAAAGTTTTATCTTTGAAAGAGATGGAAGAATTGAGAAGTCGCAATAGGCCTCTACCGTAGAGTTCGATACCCTTTGACAGTGTTATTACATCTAATCTGGTGCTTCAGATAGAGTATGTGATTAGTTATTTCTCACTTCGTTCATTTCCAATAATTCAGAAGATTATTTTAGTTCCTCGCAGGCTTAAATCCATATAAAATTGCAGTTAACTGTGAAAATGTATTGGCTCTATTATGATTGCTATTAGATTGGCTCTACAGTGGAAATCGAATCATGGCTTGAAGGCCTATTTTAAATTCCTTAAACTTCCGTAGATCAAGTTTCAGTTTGTCAAGTTTTATAATTAGACCCGTGCGAAGAACGGGTAAAACCATTCATGATGAAATTCTCATGAATCTTCATACACTTTATTCATGATTCAAACTATTTTCATGCTAGGTTGATGGCATTGAATAAAATCAGTAGTTCATGAATTCATGGTCAAATCTTCATGATTTTGGATCATTTTTACTTTCCTTGCCCTATTACCATAGGTAAGGAAAGTATTGCTTTCCGAAAAAAATTAGGTACCCCAATTTCTAAATTTCTATACGTTTCAAGGCCCCGAGTCCAAAAAACTGGTTTTTGGGTATTGGTCTGTATGTGTGTGTGTGTGTGTGTGTGTGTGTGTGTGTGTGTATGAGTGTATGTGCGATTTTCTCGGAAACGGCTCCAACGATTTTGATCAAATTCATACCTAAAATAGCCATCGATAAGCTCTATCAACTGCCACAAGTCTCATATCTGTAAAAATTTCAGGAGCTCCGCCCCATCAATGCAGATAGATTCCCAATTATCAGGCTTCAGATACAATTGAAACAAAAAAAAAATCAAGTGGAGTAGATTGAGCATGAAAATCTCTACAATTAATGTTCAGTAACATTTTCACCTAAAATTGAAAATAAGCTTTAATTTCGAGAAAATGTGATTATTCAATTGCAAATTACTGTTGATTCTATTAAATCATTCACTATGAAGAGATAGCAGACCTCATGTGTGTCTCTAGCGTTATTGCCCTGTCACCAGCTGGCTCAAATATTTGAATAGTAGACTTGAGATGCGCGAGAACTCTAGCGTCAGGTGATAAATTTTCATAACGGCAAGGAAAGTTGTGTGAGTGCGCCACACCATATTTTTATTCATGAATAGCAGGTAACTAGTGCTCCGTGAGGGTCCAATTAAAACCTTGACAAACTGGAAACTTTAAGAATTAAAAGTAGGTCTATAACCATCCTTGTTAGCTAAGAATCTAAATGAAAAATTTCAAGTTAATCAGTCCAGTAGTTCACACGTGATGATGCGTCACAAATGTGAATTTCCTTTCCCCCAACGTATTTAAGCCAGTTCTTTCCTGTATTGTTATTATAGATCGATTAAAAAACTACAATTTAAAAATAATACAATATCACAAATTTCAACAATATAGTATTTAACCTAAATTTTCTGCATTATTTCGAAATATTATGTTTTGCTTTTACTGTTTTGCAACTCTCACCAGCGGGCAAAGATTTTCTTTTTGCTGGTGATGCCTAGATTTTATATTTTATTCAAGTATATGTACGAGTAATTATGTTTATTTAATTATATTGTTAATGATATGTCAGATTATAAAGAGTTTGTAATATGTCTTGAATATTCTAATCGGCAGTAATTTAAATAAATACAGAAGTTGTCTGAGAATATAATCAATATAAATTTAATTGGAAAATTGTCGATATTTCTGAGCTTAAAAGTATATCTTGGATGGCATGACTTCTATCATTAGAATGAAGGCTTTGAAAATGATGTGGTTAGTTTAAAAATAGTTTCATTCATCTAATCAGACAGGAAATTTCGCAATACATCGTAAATTGATCATCATATAGAAATATATGATAATTGAATATTTTAGAGAACTATCATACAGGATACAAACCTGATATTAAAGTGCCGCCCTCATTCCATAGATATCTTGTCTTCCGATTGAGTATTGTGTGATGCAATATAATTTGTTATGTAATAAAATACTGACTCATTAAACGAATTTGATGAAAAACTATCAAATATACAAATCATTTGATAAAAAGATTTTTAGAAATTAATAAAAACTTTTGTTAAAAAGTAGCTCATGTGAGTGAAGTTTTTTTAAAGATTTTAAAATCTGCCTCGAGTACAATAAAAAATGTGAAAACCAGTCCAGTAATCTCCATCTATGACCACCACTTCTTCACCTCTATAATTCCTTTATTTATTCAACAATGATAAAACACATAATTATAAAATGATCGGAAATGGAAAAACAGGCTTCTAGCCCCTACTATTTCATTCCCGAATTTTTGATTGCAAATTAGTCCAAAAGACCTTGATTTTTCAACAGATTTAAACACATAAATTTTGACCCCAAAATGACCACAAAATTTTTTGAATTTTTAATGTAAAATGTAAAAAAACTTGATTACAAGAATTAAGATCAAAATGGGCCTTGATTAAGGCTTATGTCTTGGAATATTCACTTTTATTTCACATTTAACTTATATTTTTTGTCTTGTTTTTTCCAATGTCATAGTTTTTGGATTAGATAAATTATTGATTGGCTATTGAATAAATAATCAATCGGTCTCCTAGTGCATGACAGTTTAAATACTAAATTTAATCCAGTTCTGCACTTAATTCTAGAGAAGTAGAAAGTAACAAATCATTCATGAGTGTAATAAATGGCAAGTCATTGCTACTTCATGTCAGTTAATAGTATCTTACGTCACAAGAACGGGAAGGGGCCTTTTGCAGGCGAGAATGATGTTTCTAGTCGAGGCGTTAGCCGAGACTAGAATTTCATTCGAGCACTGAAAAAGACATTCACGTCCAAGTAACGTACACTATTTTTTGCCATAATAATCTAAAGAAGAATAATTGAGAAATAGAAAACATTACCTGCCTGTGCTGAAGTTACTACATGCATTCTATAAACATAACCTAGTTTACATATTCCGAATCAGGAATTTTGTGGAAGTTGACAAAACTTCCACCTGGAGCGCTGAAGGTGTTTTTTGTAGCAGTTTTGCTGTTCCTATTTCGGAACTAGGAAACATACTCGACTGTGAAGAAAACATATGGTTTAATTACAGTAGAGTATGCGGTAATGAGAATTATATGTTTATTTGTTCTGCAAAAAGCTGTTTACCAGCTTCATTTTATGCATGGAAAACAGCTGAGATTGAATGATTATGACAAAAATTAAATGGAAAAATCTGGTGTGGCGCACTCACACAACTTCCCTTGCCGTTATGAGAATTGATCACCTGACGCTAGTGTTCTCGCGCATCTCAAGTCCACTTATAAACAAAGACCTGAGTCAGCTGGTGACAGGACAATAACGCTGGAGACATACGAGGTCTGCTATCTGTTCATAGTGAATCATTTAATAGAATCAACAGTTGCCAACAGTTTGCAATTGGATAATCATATTTTCTCGAATTTCGAGCTTATTTTCAATTTTTGGTGAAAATGTTACTGAACATTAATTGTAGAGATTTTCATGCTCAATCTTTTCCACTTGAATTTTTTTGTTTAAATTGTATCTGGAGCCTGATAATTGAGAATATAAAATCAAACTTTGCATAGATGGGGTGGAGCTCCTGAAATTTTTACAGATATGGGACTTGTGGCAGTTGATAGAGCTTATCAATGACTATTCCAAGTGTAAATTTGATCAAAATTGTTGGAGCCGTTTTTGAGAAAATCGCGAAAAACCCTGTTTTTGACAACATTTTCGCCATTTCAGCCGCCATCTTGAATTGCATTTGATCGAAATTGTTTGTGTCGGATCCTTATAGGGGAAGGACCTTATGTTCAAAATTTCTAGTCATTCCGTTAATTGGGAGATGAGATATCGTGTACACAGACGCACATACACTCATACACACACACACACACACACACACCACACACACACACACACACACACACACACACACACACACATTCAGACCAATACCCAAAAACCACTTTTTTGGACTCAGGGGACCTTGAAACGTATAAAAAATTAGAAATTGGAGTACCTTAATTTTTTTCGGAAAGCAATACTTTCCCTACCTATGGTAATAGGGCAAGGAAAGTAAAAATCAAGAAACTTTATCCAGTTCAGATTGAGGAAACATTATTGAGGGAATGATAAACATATTCATGAGAGTGTACTTTAATAGTAGGTCATTGCTACTTCATGACAGTTAAATGAAATAAAAAAATCAAGAAATTTCTTCCAGTTCTGTAGGAAACAGAATTGAGGGAATGAAAAAGTAACATAATATTCATGTGAGAGAGTGAAAAGATGCAGCAAACATGATGCAGATGCAGAGGCCAACAAAAACTGTTCGATTTGTTGTGAACTGTGAAGTTTTACCAAAGTTTTCTCTCCTTCTTGCTTCGTTTATCCATCTCCGTCACTCATCCTAGTCTCCTCTACATCTTTCTCCCTTCAATGTATCACCGTCGCTCACTCTAGTCTCCTCTGCATTGTCTCCGTTCAACCTATCTCCGTCTCTCTCTTACCCACGTCTCCTCAATATCATCTGTCTAGGTTTAGCGGCCTCTCTTCGTCTCTTACGCAGGTCTCCTCAGTATCATCTGTCTCTGTTGAGCGTTCTATCTCCGTCTTTAGTTGGCGTGCGTTGTAGTAAAGACCTGGCTCTTTTCAAGTGTGTGTGTGTGTGTGTGTGTGTGTGTAGTGGGTGGACTGTGAAGTGGTGGGGGGTTGTTGTTGGGGTTAGTTTTGTTCTACAATAAGACTAGAAGTGTTGAGGGGAGTGGCTGACTGAAAACGTCACCGAGTCTTGCACGTGTGCCTGCTCCCTGCTATAGTGAGGTCCACGTTGTAATGGCAGTGGAGAAAGATAGAAGAACTGCGTTTCCGATTCTCTGCCTTGCCACTGTCTTCTATAGAGGATAGCTGATACCGGTATAATTATCTTGAGTACTTTTTGTGTAGTTAAGAAGTTGATATTGTGGTAATTATTCATATTGAATGAAAAAGACTAAGAAATTGTCAAAAAACCACTGATTGAACTATAAAATCAGTGGTTTTTTGACAATTTCTTAGTCTTTTTCATTCAATTATCTTGAGTAGCCTAATATTCTTCTTCTTCTGCATGTGCCGTCTCCATCTCGGAGGTTGGCTATCATGACAGCAATTTTCACCCTGCTTACAGATGACTTGAAGATGACAGCCTATAATAATCATAATTGACCGAGCGAAGTGAGGTCCAAGATTCAAGTCGACGGTTTGGCATTTCTCTTAATGTTTAAATGTTCAAATGTTTAAATGTTTATATGTTGCGGCGTGACAATGTCAAGTCGACGGTTTGGCATTTCTCTTAATGTTTAAATCTTTATATGTTGCGCATTTATGAAACGCGGTAATAGATTTTCATGAAATTTGACAGGTATGTTCCTTTTTTAATTGGGCGTCGACGTATATACAAGGTTTTTGGAAATTTTGTATTTCAAGGATAATATAAAAGGAAAAATGAGCATCCTTCATACGCCAATATCAGATTAAAAATCAGACTATCGAATTATTAATCATTAATAAGCTGACAAGTGATTACACAGATGAGTGGAGAAGCCAGTCTATTGCTGTATTTCCATAAGGTCTATAGTTTCAATCAGGTACTTGTGGATGACAATACTGCGTGAGGTCTACTGTTCATAAAACTACTAGTGTATTATGAATGACAGCCTAATATAAACTGTTCATTATTGTTGAAAATAACCAATCATATTTTATTGGTCATGAAAAAATTATTTCCAATGATTAAATCATAAATTTTCTATCACATATTTGAGAGTGGATATTTTGTTAATTAATCATATTTCTACATTCTGCGTTGCAGTTGTAGAAAAGGATAGCGCTATCTGTTTTGTCGAATGATAGACAAGGATAGCAACACCAATGTTAACCAGATACTGCCATCATAATGTGGGCTTCACTACAGGCAATTAGGAGTTTTTGTTACTGAAGATTACATACTACATATTTGAAAATAAATATATAAATAGCCAGTGAACTATAAATATTTAATAAATTTTAAGATTTGGTAACGTTGCGGAACTAGAGAAGGATAGCATTATCTGCTTTGTCGAATGATAGACAAGGATAGCAACACCAATGTTAACCAATTACTGCCATTATAATGTGGATTTCACTACATGCAATTAAGGAGTTAGTGAAGACCACAGACTACAAATCTGAAAATAAATTTATAAATAGTGAACTTTCAGGAATAAATTTCAATTTGATCGTTAAAAGATGATTTGGAAACTTTGCGGAACTAGAAAAAGATAGCGTTATCTGCTTTTTTGAATGATAGACAAGGATAGCAACATCAATGTTAACCAATTACTGCCATTATAATGTGGACTTCACTACATGCAATTAAGGAGTTAGTGAAGACCACAGACTACAAATCTGAAAATAAATATATAAATAGTGAACTTTCAGGAATAAATTTCAATTTGATCGTTAAAAGATGATTTGGAAACTTTGCGGAGCTAGAGAAGGATAGCGTTATCTGCTTTGTTGATTGATAGACAAGGATATCAACACCAATGTTACCAAATACTGCCATTGTAACGTGGACCACACTATAGTCGTCTGCTCAACTCAAGGATTTGTAGCTGCTGTTCAAGTGGAAGGAGATGTAGAGATAGTAAAAGCAGTTTGTGATAGTATTACTACAGTAGTAAGTTGTCGCTAGTGTATTGGGCGCTCGCGTTTGGGTGTCAAATCTCCTGGCGCGGGGACTTGGCTCCAGGATAGTATATAGGATAAGAAACAGCTATATAGTATCAAGAATAGTATATAGGATAAGAAACAGCTATATATTATCAAGAATAATATATAGGATAACAAATAGCTATATACTATCCTTGGACTTGACTGACCTGGCGATAACTTCTGTTGGGTTGGCATATAATATGAGATAACAGCAACTCATAAGCACCAACCTATATGCCTGTCAAGTGGGTTTTTATTAGCAGCAGTATAAACAGTATCTGTAACTATATATACAGTAACTGTAGCAGCAGCATCCTAGGGTGATAAACAGTATTGCCTGTTCGTCATCTCTTGTCCATCAACGTGTCGTATTTTGTGTTTATTTATAAGTTTTTAGTTGTTCCTCAACAGTTTTTTTTAGAGCGATACTACGTCCATAAATTCATCGACATCTTGACTGTTGATATCGCCTCCATTCTGTTAATCATTGGCTTCCAAATTGTTGATAATTGGCTTCAACTTTGTTTAATCATTGGCTCCATGATTGTTTTAATTAGCTTCAACGGTGTTTAATCATTGGCTTCAAAAGTATTAAAATTGGTTTAAATTAGCTTCAACGGTGTTAAATTATTGGCTTCAAAAATGTTTAAATTAGATTCAACGGTGTTAAATCATTGGCTTCAGAATTGTTAAAATTGGCTTCAACTTTGTTTAATCATTGGCTTCATGATTGTTTAAATTAGCTTCAACGGTGTTTAATCATTGGCTTCAAAAGTATTAGAATTGGTTTAAATTAGCGTCAACTGTTAAATCATTGGCTTCAGAATTGTTAAAATTGGCTTCAACTTTGTTTAATCATTGGCTTCATGATTGTTGAAATAAGCTTCAACGGTGTTTAATCATTGGTTTCTAAAGTGTCAAAATTGGCTTCAACGGTGTTAAATCATTGGCTTCAAAAGTGTTAAAATTGGCTTCAACTCTTTAATCATTGGCTTCAAAATTGTTTAAATTTGCTTCAACTCTGTTAATCATTGGCTTCAAAAATGTTGGAATTAGCTTCAACGTTGTTTAATCATTTGCTTCAAAAGTGTTAAAATTGGCATCAACTCTGTTTAATCATTTGCTTCAAAATTGTTTAGATTAGCTTCAACTCTGTTTAATCATCGGCTTCAAAATTGTTTAAATTATCTTCAACTCTGTTTAATCATTGGCTTCAAAATTTAAAATTAGCATCAACTCTGTTTAATCATTGACTTCAAAATTGGACCTCTGCTATAATGCGCAAGATGCTTTTGATAAGAGATAACAATATTATGCTGTTATTGTTGGACTAGATACGATAACTATAACACTTTCACTATCACTTCGATGGAGACGTTAAACCGTCGGTCCCGTATGCCAAAAAAACAGTAGTCGCTGGTCTTGTCAGAGGCTCTCAAATTGATTAGGTGAGACCTGGAAACTCTGACACCAGACTTGAGCCAGTCAGAACACTGGATATAATATCTACCATCATCCTTGTGAAGATTGATTCTTTATCACAAACAACAATGTATTGCCAGTTCTTGCAAGACCCCTTGCATACTAACACTACATTATAATGGAAACAAATGAATATTCAACGTATTCAGAACAGATAATAGATTATGTAGAAGAGTAGATAACTTCTAGAAACAAAGAGTAGAAACTATTTGTTAAATAATACAGGATACGATTTGAGACTAGGTGGTGTTACAGACTGAGCTTATCCTATACTAAATTAATTTGTTGAATGTTGAAATTGACAAAATTTTAATAAATTTGTTGAAATTGATCGACAATCAATACAATGATAGTTCATTCCAATAATAACTCCTATTGCAAATTTTCGAGCCTGAGCTTAGCCTATACTAAATTCATTTGCTGAATGTTGAAATTGACAAAACTTGAATAAATTTGTTGAAAATGGTCGACAATCAATACAAAGATAGTTCATTTCAATAATAACTCCTATTGCAAATTTTCGAGCCTGAGCTTAGCCTATACTAAATTCATTTGTTGAATGTTGAAATTGACAAAACTTGAATAAATTTGTTGAAAATGATCGACAATCAATACAATGATAGTTCATTCCAATAATAACTCTATTGCAAATTTTCGAACTTGTTAACCACCTGCTATCATGATTTTTAATGACAATATTATTCTAAAAATCTCAATATTTCAATGTTTTATTATTGACCGAGCGAAGTGAGGTCTAAGATTCAAGTCGACGGTTTGGCATTTATCTTAATGTTTATATGTTGCGCATTTACGGCGAAACGCGGTAATAGATTTTCATGAAATTTGACAGGTATGTTCCTTTTTAAATTGCGCGTCGACGTATAAATAAGGTCTTTGGAAATTTTGCATTTCAAGGATAATATAAAAGGAAAAAGGAGCCTCCTTTATACGTCAATATTAGAGTAAAAATCAGACTATAGAATTATTCATCACAAATCAGCTGACAAGTGTTTACACAGATGTGTGGAGAAGCCAGTCTATTGCTGTATTTCCATAAGGTCTATAGTTTCAATCAGGTACTTGTAGATGAGAATACTGCGTGAGGTCTACTGTTCACAGAACTACTAGTTTAAGAATAGGTTGTCACTTGCCTTCAAAAAATAATTCAATATTCATCTTTGATCGGTTAGATATTTAGAACCATAGAGAAAAGATACAATATTATGTTATTATTTATCCAATGATACACAAAACACTATTTATTAAAATGATTGAGAAAGGACCAACAGGCACAACCCAAAACTTCCTTCCACGAATTTATGTTGGAATTCTTCCCATCTAGAGCTGGTTTTAGTGCGTTTGTGCGTAAACTTCCGCAGTCGACGAAGACAAGCATTGTTGACATTCATATTGTCCAAATTTCAAGTGTGCTAAAACAGCTGATCAAATAACTTTTCATTATTTGTCTTTATTCTTGAAGGAGAAACATTTCTAATAATATCAACATATTGTTATATAAAATTATGAAAAAGTACTAACTCAACCTCCCCTTTTAAAACATAGTTGAACATAATCTTTTAAGTTATTTAGACAAATTGTAATGTACACAATCTGAAATCCTCACCCGGCATTTACGTACAAACGTAAACCCAGTTTTAGCGTTTTGTTAGATCTCCTAAGTTATTTATCTCTAGATATTCTTCATCGTTGTTTGAAAGTTATATTCAATTGACATTGGATTTTTTCATTCAATAGTTGGATTTCCAATTAGATCTCCTAAGCTCTTTATCTTCAGATATTCTATAAACTATTTGTTGTTCCATTTATATATATTTTGTTGTTGTTCCATTTATATATATTTTTATATATTTTTTTGTTGTTGTTCCATTTATTTATATTTTTTCTATATCAGTTACATTTAACTTACATTCGATTTCCATTCAATAGTTAGATTTTCAATTCTTGTGTGATTAAGGTGTGTTAACACGATGAATAAAGTGATATCAAACTAGAGACTAGAATGAAATATCGTGGAATGGTTGACAGCTCAGTCACTATTCTTAGGCTTATTTCACGTCACTAGGAATAACCTGCTACTTGCCATTTGACCAATCAAAGAAAGGTCAATGCACTCTCTCATCTCACTACATTTCGCAGTTGTTTGTTGAGGATTACTTTTATATGTTTTGTAAACTCGTGATTTCTGGATTAAAAAAAAAACATGTGTTATCAAAATTTAACGGTGTATGTGAGTATTTGTATGGACTAGGCTTCCAATATACTCTGGTGTGATAGAATTCACATTTTAATTAGAAGGGCCTCAAAAGAATTTAATCTGTTCCATGATTTCAGATACGGGTTTTTTTTGGGTAGGGGATAGGGTGATGATTGAATTATTGAAGGTTATGGCAGACCAAAAATCAGTACATAGTATGTAGTGATAGATATAATCAATGCTGGTTACTCTTGAAGCAGACCAAAAGTCACTGTTTATTTATACATTGATAGATGCAATATAATTCTCAACTATGAATGATTGGGAAAGGAACTACAGGCTTAAAGCCCAAAACTGTCCCTTTCCCAAATCTGGATAGAAATTAACTGTTAATAACTAACTATCCATCATCATAGGGAACTTGTTTATACAGTTTGCTGTAAATGATTGAATTACGAATACATTAGAACATCTCAAGGGACATATCAGGGATCTCAGATTGGGTAGATTTCAATTTGTCTAAATAACCTAGAAGATTATGTTCAATTATGTTAATGAGGGAGGTTAAGTTAATACTTTTTTACTTTCCTTGCCCTATTACCATAGGTAAGGAAAGTATTGCATTCCGAAAAAAATTAAGGTACCCCAATTTCTAAATTTCTATACGTTTCAAGGTCCACTGAGTCCAAAAAAAGTGGTTTTTGGTTATTGGTCTGTATGTGTGTGTGTGTATGAGTGTATGTGCGTCTGTGTACACGATATCTCATCTCCCAATTAACGGAATGACTTGAAATTTGGAACTTAAGGTCCTTACACTATAAGGATCCGACACGAACAATTTCGATCAAATGCGATTCAAGATGGCGGCTAAAATGGCGAAAATGTTGTCAAAAACAGGGTTTTTCGTTATTTTCTCGAAAACGGCTCCAACGATTTTGATTAAAGTTATACCTAGAACAGTAATCGATAAGCTCTATCAACTGCCACAAGTCCCATATCTGTAAAAATTTCAGGAGCACCGCCCCATCTATGCAAAGTTTGATTTTAGATTCTTAATTATCAGGCTTCAGATATAATTTAAACAAAAAATTTGAAGTGGAAAAGATTCAGCATGAAAATCTCTTTAATTAATGTTCAGTAACATTTTCACCTAAAATTGAAAATAAGCTCGAAGTTCGAGAAAATAAGATTATTAAATTGCAAACTTTTGGGAACTGTTGATTCTATTAAATCATTCACTATGAAGAGATAGCAGACCTTGTGTGTCTGCAGCGTTATTGTCCTGTCACCAGCTGGCTTGGATCTTCAAATAGTAGACTCGAGTTGCGCTGGAGCACTAGCGTCAGTTGATCAGTTTTCATAACGGCAAGGAAAGTTGTGTGAGTGCGCCACACCAGATTTTTATTCTTTTATATGGCATATGTTAATATTATTAGAAATGTTTGATTATTGAATAATAAGGGACATAGCATATAGTACATCTCAAGGTATCGTTTAAAAAATGTACTATTATGTGGTCTGTACTAAATCGAGGTGTACTATATCGAGGTTGAAGGCTATTTGGACGTTTGAAGGGACTGCAGAAAATATACTATAACGGGGTTTACTATATTGAGGTTCCACTGTATAATTTCAGCTTCTTTTCTCCATACTGTAGTTAGTTGAAACATAATTCATGGTTTATATGAACATTTCGAATTTGTGGTTCACTTTACTTTTCTATTGAACTCTCTTCTTTAACGCTGTTCTCTCAAATAATATTTTGTATTCTCTTTCATTGCTCTGTACCATATCGAGATTTCACTGTATAGTTTCAGCTTTTCTTCATTGTTAGTTGAAACATAATTCATGGTTTATATAAACTTTTCGAATTTGTGGTTCACTTCACTTTCCTAGAGTTTTCTTCCATGATGCTTGTCTTGCCAATCAATTTCTTGTATTTTCTATCATTGTTCTGTACCATATCGAGATTCCACTGTACATACTTTCATCTTCTTCTACATTGTGAGTTGAAACATAATGTATGGTTGATATGAACATTTCGAATTTGTGGTTCACTTTACTTTTCTATTGAACTCTCTTCTTTAACGCTGTTCTCTCAAATAATATTTTGTATTCTCTTTCATTGCTCTGTACCATATCGAGATTTCACTGTATAGTTTCAGCTTTTCTTCATTGTTAGTTGAAACATAATTCATGGTTTATATAAACTTTTCGAATTTGTGGTTCACTTCACTTTCCTAGAGTTTTCTTCCATGATGCTTGTCTTGCCAATCAATTTCTTGTATTTTCTATCATTGTTCTGTACCATATCGAGATTCCACTGTACATACTTTCAGCCTCTTCTCCATTGTTAGTTGAAACATAATTCATGGTTTATATCAACTTTTCGAATTTGTGGCTCACTTTACTTTCCTATTGAACTCTCTTCTTTAACGCTGCTTCCTCAAATAATATTTTGTATTTTCTGTCATTGTTCTGTAACCATATCTATATATTCCACTGTATAATTTCAACTTTTTCTCCATTTTTAGTTGAAACATAATCTATAGTTGATATCAAAATTTCAAATTTGTGTTTACTTTACTTTCCTTATTGAATTCTCTTCCTCAAAGCTGTTTTTGTCAAGCAATTTCTTTTATTTTCTGTCAATGTTCTGTACTATATCGAGATTCCTCTGTATAGTTTCAGCTTTTCTCCATTGTTAGTTGAAACTAATTCATGGTTTATATAAACTTTCACTTCACTTTCCTAAAGAGTTTTCTTCCATGATGCTTGTCTTAGCAATCAATTTCTTGTATTTTCTATCATTGTTCTGTAATATATCAGATTCCACTGTACAATTTCAGCTTTTTCTCCATTGTTAGTTGCAACATAATTTATGGTTTATATCAACTTTTCGAATTCGTGGTTCACTTTCTTTACTTTCCTTTTGAGTTTTCTTCCTTAATGCTGGTTTGTCAATCGATTTCTTGTATTTTCTGTCAATGTTCTATATTATATCGAGATTCCACTGTATAGTTTCAGCTTTTTCTACATTGTTAGTTGAAACATTATGTTTGATTTTTATTGTTGAAATTGTATTTGTCCTTACTTTCCTATTGAATTCTTCCCGATGTTTTGTCAATACATTTTTCTTCCTTAATGCTGTTTTTTCAATCAATTTATTGTATTCTATCTTTGTTCGCTGTCCGCATGTGTGTATGTGTGTGTGCGTGTGTTAATTTCTGATTATTAGTTTCGTTTGCTGTAATTTTGGGTGTCGGTTTGCACTCTTTTGCACAGTTTTGTCTGGCCATTTGTTTGGAATGCAGATATCCTCTCAACTGATTTTAATGAGCAGATAAGTTATCCTCTCAACTGATGAGTGACTTTTGGTGACAGGATGGATCCTGAGGACACTTGATGTACAGCCAAGGCGAGGAACGGAGGATCACGAGGAAAAGGAGAAGGAAGAAGAAAAAGAGGAAAGACACGACTGAAACAGGATCGATAGACTTGGATCTTGAATCGATTTCGTGTGATATGGAATGCAAAACTGAGAGTATCGTTTGCAGCAACTCAAACCGGAATCTGGACGATATACTTCAGGTATGGAAGGATGCGTGTAATTGCCAAAACACGGTTCTCTACGAGGAGAGAATTGAACAATTGCTGGAAACAATTGAAGTGTTGAAAGAGGACATCGCAGTGGCCAAGTCTCATAACAGCAAGTTGATGAAAGAGAACGATTCCTTGAAATTGCATATGAAAAGGCTGGCCAAGAGACTGCGCCATATGGAAGGACACCACAAACATTCGGGACTTTCTTCACAATCTGAAGAGGAAAACACGTTGACGATCAAAACTCAAGACTCTTCTGACCTAGAACTACACACCTGGATATTCCCCACAGAACAGGTTAGATTTGAACTATTTTCTATAGTTTTTTCAACAGCTTCAATTCACGTGAAGAATATTTTGTGTTGATTTCTTCTCAAGCATTTCAAGTCAATTATCCCTTCATTTGAAGTAAATAAAGGTATTTTATTTATTTATTATTATACACTGATAGATACAATATAATTCTCAACTATGTATGATTGGGGAAGGAACAACAGGCTTGAAGCCCAAAACTGTTCCTCTCCCAAATTTTGATAGAAATTGTCCAAAAATAGGTTATGTTTCCTCTTCATGATTTTTGTCCAATTTTGAGTTCAAAATATAATATAAACTAGGAATTAGAATTTAGAAAAGTTGAAAATCAAATTAAATAAGAATACTTCACTAAATCATCACTGATAACTGAAAAATACTGTATTAATAATTGAACATTTAAAAAAACTCAAACTTACTCCTAAAGAGGTTTATACGTTTTTTATAAGGTTTCATAAGTTGAGTTTCAAATTCATGAGCTCTTTTGAGATGAAAGAGATTTGATTTTAAAATATAATTTTATAGAATTTTTATTTAAAATTTTTTAATCAAAGCTCTCTTTCTAAGAAAGAGCTTTTGGTTTTAAAATTTGAAAAAAACTAAAACTTACTCCTAAAAAGGTTTATAAGTTTTTTATAAGGTTTCAAATTCATGGGCTCTTTTGAGATAAATGACTATTGTTCCATCAAGCAACCATACAAATCACCTATTTATTTGAAATCCAGATTAGCTCCCATTAATTTTATACTTATAATTGTAGGCCACTCCCTTCCTCAAATCTTGTTCTCGAAACACTTATTCTCTCTCTGTATTGCCCCTGTTCAAGACAGAAGTTCTGTTCGTATCCTGGAACAGTAATTCAAATTCAAACATGACAATATAAATAAATCTATTTCTTCAAAAAAAAATATATCCAAACATGTAATTAAAACATAAATAAAAATATCTGAAATACAGTAGAATAGGTCTATGAAAAAATATGGAATTTAATCCTATTATAAATTAACCTACTCAACTATGGGAAACCGATATACTAGAGTAGGATATACTATACAGATATAGATAGATACAGGATATAGATACAATAATAGGAACTACTGTATTTAATTTTTATTGATGCTCTTGTCATCTTGTTTTTTGCGTTGAGAACTGAGAAGTGAAAACGGGGCAATTGAATGTAATAGAATGATTATATCACTCGAGTATGCTTTTCCGAAATCAATTTTCTAGTTTTCTTTAGTCCTGATTCCCAATTCAGTGCCTCATTTTAATTATATCTGCCTCGCCGTATTACCCAATGTCATTTCCTATCAACACTCAAGTTAATAGGTTATGTATTCGGATCTTCATGTTTTCTCATTAGAAATTTGTACTTCAACTTCCTGAGTTTTCATTTTATAAAGTTTAAATCAAGAAAACTTTTTTCAAACACAAATTCACAAAAAGCAATCAAATATAAAATTTTCATTATAATATTGAACAGAAAATTTCACATTAAAAGTTTTCCAAAAATTTGATATTGTGATTGTGGAATGTAATTTTGAGTCTAATTTTAATTGACCGAGCGAAGTGAGGTCTAAGATTCAAGTCGTCGGTGTGTCATTTCTCTTAATGTTTAAATGTTTATATGTTGCGCATTTACGGCGAAACGCGGTAATAGATTTTCATTAAATTTGACAGGTATGTTCGTTTTTAAATTGCGCGTCGACGTATATACAAGGTTTTTGGAAATTTTGCATTCCAAGGATAATATAAAAGGAAAAAGGAGCATCCTTCATACGCCAATATTAGAGTAAAAATCAGACTATAGAATTATTCATCTTAAATCAGCTGTCGAAAGATTATAAATTGCATGCCATGACGCATGCAATTCAATGTCCAATGTGAGTATTTATAGTAATATTCAATAATCCAGTATAAGAGGAGGCTGCGGTTCATAACTGCGCGAGGTCCACTGTTCACAAAACTAGTAACTCTGTGAACAGTAGACCTCACACAGTATTCTCATCCACAAGTACCTGATTGAAACTATAGACCTTATGGAAATACAGCAATAGACTGGCTTCTCCACACATCTGAGTAATCACTTGTCAGCTGATTTATGATGAATAATATTCTATAGTCTGATTTTTTACTCTAATATTGGCGTATGAAGGAGGCTCCTTTTCCCTTTTATATTATCCTTGAAATGCAAAATTTCCATAAACCTTGTATATACGTCGACGCGCAATTAAAAAAGGAACATACCTGTCAAATTTAATGAAAATCTGTTATACCGCGTTTCGCCGTAAATGTGCAACATATAAACATATAATAATTTAAACATTGGAGTGATCCGTGGTCTATTGGATAGAGTGCTTGCGTAGCAGCATAGAGATCCCGGGTTCAAACCCTCTCAATACCAAACGTTTTTTAACCAGATCACTCCCGTGTTATCGGATGGGCACGGAACTGTCGGTCCCGGCTGAAGTATGACAGTCGTAATAAGGCCCATTGACGGCTTAAATTATATATTCAGGCGGTGGGACCTTCCCGCAAGGGACTCCCCCGCCAACAAAATCCATACGAATTTACTTAACTATTTAAACATTCAAACATTAAAACATTTAAACATTCAGACATTTAAACATTAAGAGAAATGCCAAACCGTCGACTTGAATCTTAGACCTCACTTCGCTCGGTCATCAAAATATGCACCTTTAAGTAGGACTAGCGTAGAGAAGCTGAATCTTTGTAAGTGTATCTGTGTGGTTTAAAGTTAGGGAAATGACCGGGTTGACACGAAACTGCTGCTGAGTGCAGGAACTGCTATCCGTGTTGCGGGGTGGGGAGGGGCAGCGATAATCAGCTGCAGCTAACAGCCCATTGAAGCGAGAAAAGGAAGGATACATGAATACTGAAGCTGCGAGGGATTTTGTATTTGTGTAGAGGAGAGAGAGAGAGTCGGGATGTGCGAGTGAGCAAACAAAACAAACGCATCAACTTGGCCTTGGCCGAGGAAAAACGACAACAGTTTTTTTCTAATTTGTTGTAACCTCGACTAGTGTGTGTGTGTGTGTGTGTGTGTGTGTGTATGTGCGAGAGTGTGAGTGTGTCGTGGCTCACCTGATCTTACCTGTAGATGTTGTCTCTCTCATGTTGTCCCTCATGATTGGCTTCATGTTGTCTCTCTCTCGCTTGCATCATGGTCCATTAATAACTTGTAAGATTTGCTCACCACAGCCTTCGTAGAGTGTTTGAAGGGTGCATCGTAATGTAATATTGATAATCTTTTATAATTATTTCATGTGCACGAAGTGTGATAAAGCTAGAATCCTGAAGCTGTTGATTTGCGTCGTTTGTTTCCAGAAGTATGTGCAATATTTTTATCAATGTTTTCTTCCATGTGGGAAACATTGATTTTTCAGTATATCATGAGGTATACACTGATTCATCAGTATATCATAAGATTATTCAGGATATCATTATTATTATTATTATTATTATTATTATTTATTATTATTATTATATTATTATTATTATTATTATTATTATTATTATTATTATCATTTTATTGATTCAATGATACAAAATTATTATTTAAAATTAATTAATATATATTATAGGAGTTGATAAAAAAATATCGGGGCACCGAACTTCGCTCGTTATTTATTTATTGATAAACAGAACACAATTCTCTAAAATGATTGGGGAAGGACTAACAGGCACAGCCCAAAATTGATTCATCCCCAAATATTTATTTATACACTATAAATAGTCCAAAAAGTAGGTTATGTTCCTTCCATACACTTGAATTCAGGTCCAATTCTCAGTCCAAACATTTGAAAACAGAAAAGTTCTAATTTAGAGATTGTTTACAAACCAAATTGAATAACAAAATAACACTCACTAATCGTAAACTGTAAAATAATGATTAACTTTACGAAAAATTACGATATACTCTAGTTTAGAAGGATTATCATGTCATGTCATGTCAACAAATCAGATTATTCTGATCAAGTCGATTAAAATTTCTATAGATAATTTTTCTCGTGAGCTGATTGATTACACAGCTGAACATAGTTCTGTCTCTCCCACACAGGCACACGCATCTTCTGTTATCGACAGACGACGAATTTATCATCTATTTTTCCAAGGATGAATAATTATTATCCTTTTCATGTCCTTCAGCAAGTTTTCCCAGAGATGAGACCTTGTGCAATAGATTTGTTATATCATAAACTTACTGTGTTTCGAAAATCGTTAGAGCCGTTTTCGAGATCCGTTGGACATATATAACCATATAAATAACCAAATATATAAATATATACAGAAATTGCTCGCTTAATATAATAGGATTAGTATACCATAAGATTGTTTGAGATATCATTATAGGAGTTGATAAAATATAGCGATAATCACAAGGTATACTTCATCTGTATATTATAAGATTGTTCAGGATATCATCATAGGAGTTCATAAGATATTATCGATAGAAATTATATTTGAGAATGTTCCAATCAGTCAAGCATTAGATCTTAAATTAATGTAGCACAAGGTTTGAAATCTGTTTATAAGAATCTACATAATACTCTACTAAGATCGTGAAATATAGCGATAGAAATTATATTCGAAAACTTTTCAATAGCCAAGTATTAGATCTCAAATTAATATATCTCAAGGTCTCAAATCAGTTTATGTTCACATATGAATTTAATAACAGTAATAATCGTAGGATCGTAGTCATCATTAAAATCATCACAATAATCTTTTTACAAGGGCCATGCCACACGAAGCGTTTTTTCAGGCGTTTTCAGACGAGTCGGAAGGGCAGGAAGCTCTCCGATTGGCTAATTGGGTTGGCGTTCGGGAATGAGCTAATCTGAGAGCTTTCTGTCCTGCCGACTCATCTAAAAAAAAACGCTTCGTGTGGCATGACCCTTAATGAATCTTCTTCTTATTCTTCTTCAACTTCTCCCTTTCTAGTGTTCATCGTGTTCATCCCCTGCCAATTCGTCTGAAAAAATGCTTCATATGAGTAACTCTTAATGCGTCTTCTTCTTCTACACCTCCCTCTTTCTAGTGAATCGTCTCTCTTCCACTGTGTTTTATCTGACGAATATCAAGGTTACAGTTTTCAGAGAAAATATAAAATTCCAATTCCGGGAATACCATAGGAGAAGGCATTCAATTATCGATTGGGCAAATCATCGTCTTTTCTTGTAAGTGTCTTTGTTCCGTGCCACTAGGAAAGTGAGGGCGATTCTTTCATCGAAGCTTCGTGTCTTGGCCCTCATTAATCCAGAGTTTTTGTGGTATGCGAGGAATTTCATAAAATATGCACGGGTTGAGTCCAACTTCCAGCTCTAATACGAGTGGAGGGAAATATTTTGCAATTTAGGTGCTTCAGAGAACATTTATTTCCCCTTTTTCTATGATACTGTTGAACGGTTTTTCCTGAATTAGCATGGTTTTCTCTCTTTCCATAATATTGCTGAACCGTTTTCCCTGAATTAACATTATTGATAGCTTTCATAATGGTTATCTTTCCACCACAATATCTCCGTGATTGATTTTTTGTTGAAGTCTCATGTTAGAGAGCTCAAATTGAATTTATATTCAGTTCTCCCAAAATTACTCTTTTGTATAGACTATACTATACTAGTATATAATAGAAATATATATAGGCTGCTAGAATAATATAAATCTATATAATTGACCGAGCGAAATGAGGTCTAAGATACAAGTGGACGGTTTTGCATTTCTCTTTATATTTATATGTTTATATGTTGCGCATTTACGGCGAAACGCGGTAATAGATTCTCATGAAACTTGACAGGTATGTTCCTTTTTAAATTGCGCGTCGACGTATATATACAAGGTTTTTGGAAATTTTGCATTTCAAGGATAATATAAAAGGAAAAGGAGCCTTCTTCATACGCCAATATTAGAGTAAGAATCAAAGTATAGAATCATTCATCATAAATCAGCTGTCGAGTGGATTATAAATTGCGTGCAATGACGCATGCGATTCAATATCTCAATGTAACTTAGTGAGAAAACAGCTGTTGTGTCGAATATTAATTGCATGCAGTGAGGCATGCAATTGATGCCTTGAAGTAGCATAGTATTTTCTCCCTACTTTTTCTCTGCTTTCAACTCGGTAAGCTTTTGATGATAGTAGCATAGCTGTTTACATCAAATTATTAGCATTGTCGATACAACAACCCAAACAACCATTAGTCTTTTATACACTGATATCTCGCCAACACGACGGGACAGGACAAAATTTACTCTGACAGTATTAGAAGAGACTGTGACTTATAACTGCGTGAGGTCTACTGTTCACAGAACTACTAGTATAATAAAAGAAAGAACTGGCTTATACTATTACGGGATAGGAAAATTATGTTTGACGCATCATCACGTCTGAACTACTGGACTGATTAACTTGGAATTTTGCATATAGATTATTAATTTACCGAGGATGGTTTATAGGCTTTTTCAAAATTCTTCAAGATTTCAGTCGGTCAAGTTTTTAATTAGTCCATTGTTGAGTACGGGCTACCTGCTAGTATAATATACTACTACTAGAATAATAGAAGTATACTGTATTTCATTGAAAGTCCTATAAATAAATAATAAACTTACGGGCTTATCGTCTATAGAATTAGTATGTTATTCACATAGATCGCTGTCAATTATCACTGGTTACTTATTATTCTCTCCAAGTACTCAACAATCCCAGTACAGCATTAAACATTAGTTCCTAGTTGGCTTATCTCTTCTCTCATCTAACAAGTGTATAACTTGTCACTCCATCTCACTCATAATTTATTATTCTATTCACACCAATATTTCTGACACTTGAATATGTTATACTCCTACCTTATTCATTATCCATTGATTTAATATACATGTAGTTGGTTGTTTTTTACACTGTCTCGCATGAGCTCTATCGTACTTGGGATTTGAACTTGTTATTTTTGACAAACGTAAATCAACTAATTGACAAAAACAGTATATTTGAGTACTGCTGTATATTCGTTTTCATATTTTGTCCATTTTTTATTATACCACTGATGAGTTCTCAGTATTAATAGTGAGGTATATTCTGAAATTATTGCAGTATTTGATTAATATTGGTGTTGCTATTCTTGTCTATCATACGACAAAGCAGATAACCCTATCTTCTTCCAGCTCTGCAACATTACCTGATCGGATTTTAACAATCTAGAAATTTATATTAATTAACAAAATATCCAATCTCAAATATGATAATTTATTATTTAGTGAGAAAAATGAAGAACCCAAGACATAACCTATAAACTTGAGTGTTGATAGGAAATGACATTGGGTAATACGGCGAGGCAGAACATCCGAAAGGATCTCTCTGCCGATAAAAGCCATAAGAGTAAATAAAAAAAATAAATAAAAAATAATTTATTATCAAATTATCCATAAATATATTTTCTTGACGAATAAAATATAATTGATGTTAAACAAGAATGAACAGTTGATATTACATCAGATATACCGTTATTATTTTTTTTAATGTATTTATTCATTTATACATTGATACATACAATATCATTCTTTAAATAGAAATAAAAATAAAAATCTCTGTACCCTTTTTTTAATTATTTTAAATAATTTTTACAAGATTTTTTAGATTTTTATTTTTATTTCTACTTATATTACAAATACTAGCCCTATACAGAAAAGAGACAATATCATTCTCAAACTATGAATGATTGAGAAAGGAAAAACAGGCTTGACGCCCAAAACTGTTCCTTTCCCACATTTAGATAGAAATTGTCCAAAAATAGGTTATGTTTACATTCCATTTTATGTCAAAATTTGAGTCCAAAATATTTATATTTATCCCAGGATGTTTCCAATGCAACTATCCTAGTATGAGCTATCCTCTATAGCAACAGGCAATGACCAGCCAGATAATCGGCAACGCAGTTCTACTATCTTTCTCCACTACCATTATATCATGGACCTCACTATACACTCTCTAGTCTCTGCTATTAAGCTGGCATTGAATGTTCCTTCCGGTCCGACCAAAGTTGCCACTAAACGATTTAGGGAACTGCATCATAATTTTCCATTTTCGTGTAGGCCTCTAATTTCCAGTTGGATTCAACTCGGAAAGGTAGGCTTGACAGTGTCTCCTATTATGCTGCTACGATTAGACGGTGTGTTCCGATTGTACAACTGTGACAACTGTATTTAACGGTGTGAGTAGGCCTACTACTTGTACCCCAAGCATGCAATGAACAGGATGTGGGCCGGATACAGAGAGTATAAAGTGTAGAATTCTATACTCAGTGGCTGGTTCATGACTGAGGGAAGCGTCTTCCATTGGAGGAGGAGTGTTGTGTTGATGGAAATCACAATAAATGACGATGATTGATGATTATAATCATCATCGGTCATCCATTGTTTACATCGATTCAATGACCATTTTCAAATCGTGTCTACACTCTGTACAAATTAACTTCTAACTTGGGAGGGACATGCGCAGTAGATAAGGCATACAGTGGTAGGGATACAACGGCTGCGAAGTTGCCGTTCTAACCTGCCAGCATTTCTGTAATTTCTCGTGAGTATTCAAGCGCTCATGTTAAACTTACGGAGTTTCCTGTCTGGAATCCTTCAGTCGACTGACTCTAATCGACAAATTGGCAACTGCGCTTCTACCTATCACTCTATTCATCACTGTAATTGGCTGATTTCCCTCCATTTTCTGTGCCGCATTTTCCTCCAAGTCTGAAGTTAATTTGTACAGAGTATAGAGTAGCTCACTTTTGTATTTTCTGAAGTGAGTGTTTTCAAATAAAATAGGAATGATAATAATGATAATTCTATTGAAACAAGCCGTGGGATTTCAACTAATAAATTTCATTGACACTTGAATTGGTTACAGTAATTTACTTCATCCCATTATTGGACCTTCTTCATGAATCTAGGGTAAACTCAGAGTCTTAAGGTACATTTATTTATTCAACCTTTTATTTCCAAATTCTCCCAAAACTTTCATTAAATATTAAAGCAATCCTGATTTATTCCACTTCCTAACGTAGGTGGTTCAAGGTCTTAGGCCCGGTTGCACAAAAGCCGATTAGATTTAAACCGTGACTAATTTCACGAGACCCAATCAGTTAAGTTTTTTTCTTGTAAAGACGGCTTCTCTGATTGTTTCTCATGGAATTAATCACGATTCAAATTTAACTGGCTTTTGTGCAACCGGCACTTTGTATAGTCTCTTGCATCTAAGCAGACCAAATTCCAATATCTATGAAATGTTCCCAAACCGATTTCAAGTTTTGATTTGTTTTGGACTGTAATTCTTTGAAAATGTGGCACATAGTGCATAACCTTCATCTCTCTATTAATCCATTCATGAAATCCTATTATATTAAGCGAGCAATTTCTGTATTTATATATCTGGTTATTTATGTTCAACGGATCTCGAAAACGGCTCCAACGATTTTCACGAAATTTGGAACATAGTAGGTTTATGATATAAAAATTCGATTGCACTAGGTCTCATCCTTGGGAAAACTCGCTGAACGACATTAGAAGGATAATTCATCCTTGGCTGAAACAGCTGTGGATAGTAAAAAAGTGAGTGAGTACGTGAAAAATCAAAATATCGCATCCCCGAAATTCATAAGATGACATTTAACCAGCTGTAGAATATAAACACGATCATTTTAGAGAATTGTGTTCTGTTTATCAATAAATAAAAATAACGAGCGAAGCTCGGTGCCCCGATATTCATCATAAATTGAAACGTTTATATTATTAATAATTAGAAAACAAAGATATTGACAAATTTCTTATAATATTCATTAGAAACTTTAAAACAGTACCATGGTTTGACGTTTACCAACGCATCATCAGCTGTTTTATTATTATCACCTAGGCTTAAAATACTTCTAGAAAGTTGCCTTTGTGAATAAAAAAGTAAAAGCTATCTTCGTTTTAAATTGACATTATTTGTCCATTCCAAATACCAAAGTTACAGCGATGATCGGGAACTGAACAAAAGAAACAGCCCTAGAGGTCGTGTATTCATATTTAAGTACACTTTCTCTCATTGATATGAAAATGACAGCTCCGAATGAAACGTCCTAGAAATTGAATCACCAAATGAATTGGTGACTACTAGAGATTTTCTTCAATCATTTCTGTGATATTGGTCACTGATTGTATGTTCTATTTTGTTTTTTGTCCCTCAAAAATTTGAGTAACCACTTGGAAAATTAAGTGACCACTGAGGAAGTTATTCAATCATTTCCGTAATGTTGGTCACTGATTGTATGTTCTATTTTGTTTTTTGTCACTCAAAAATTTGAGTAACCACTTGGAAAATTAAGTGACCACTGAGGAAGTTATTCAATCATTTCCGTAATGTTGGTCACTGATTGTATGTTCTATATTTGTCTTTTTGTCAATCGATAATTTTTGTAATCGATCTGGAATTTTGTTGATGTGAATTAAACGGCTTTCGCGTAACAGGGAAGTGTATTGAAGATTATTACCGTTGGCCCGGTTTGGTTCCTTAGAGACTATTGCCCCGTCAACTGAGAGACAAGGTCGCTAGGCCATTACTCTCCTTGCTTCGTTTTCTGTTATTGTTTTGTCACTCTTTCTCTCTCTCCTCTTTGTTCTATTGCCGAATCCACATGACTCGTTGACCATCGTCACACTGATATCAAATACGTCATCCGTGAACACGTGATCCGGATCGATTTGCTGACCTTGAGACGGTTTCAGACCGAATCTGTCATCCGACTCAGCTGTTACTTGTTGCTTCCTGAACAATTTACGCAAATTTCACTCAGAGTTCCTATGTGAGCTTCGAGGTTATGAATTAATGGCCGAGAGACCAGGCTGTTGAAATATCTATAATATAATAATGGAAAGAATTGGCTTATACACACGTACGGGATAGGAAATTAGATTAGATTAGATATTTATTAAGCCATAAACAATACAAGAAAGTACAGGCCAAGTCAATATTTACAATAGTTTAAAAAGTCAAAAGACAATATTTACAATAAATTGTAAAACAATACACAAAATCTATAAAAAGATATCACAAAAACTTAACATATATCGTCAGAATAATTCAAAATAGCCTGAAGAATGTCAATGTCATATGAATAAGCATGTCACAGCCAGCAATCCAACCACGTGTATTAAATACTACAGACATTATGAAATAAACAATATTTTTCTATCAGTGAGGAACTCTTCCACACTATAATATGCTTTCTCCGCAAGAAAAGTATACAGATCTTTTTTAAAAGTTGCAGATGACGTGGACAGATATCTAGGTAGCTTATTCAATAGTCTCAGACCATAGGTTCGAGGGTCTTTGTCGGAAAACTTCAATCTATGCTGAACAATACATGGATTGCCACTACCTCGTGTATTATAGCCATGCATATCAGAATTAGTTTTGAATGAGTCTAAGTTATTAGCAATAAAAAGAACAACTCTGTAGATGTAAATACATGGTAAAGTTAGAATTTTTAAATCTGTGAAGGCATCTCTACAGGGTTGATTGTAATCAAGCTTAGCCAAATACCGTACTGCACGCTTCTGTAAAATGAAAATTTTTTGAGTGTTTCCAATAGATGTACTTCCCCTAAGCTCAATACAATAGACAAGATGAGTGTAAATCAGAGAAAAGTATACAGATTTTGCTACGTTTAATGGTACATACTTTACAATATATCTTAAGACAAAGAGTCCCTTACTAATTTTCGTGAATTTAAAAATTCACGAATGACGCATCTTCACGTCTCAACTACTGGACTGTTTAACTTGAATTTTTGCTTATAGATTCTCATTTTACCGAGGATGGTTATCTTTAGCTTCTTTTGTTTCAATGTGGAAGTTTGTGAAGAATTGAAAAGTCGCACATAACCTTAATTTGGACAATTTATTTTATGAAATTGGGATGAAAAGAAGTTTTGGACTGTAGTCTGTTTCTTTGTCCTTAAGTTGATTGTAAATGATTAATAAATAAATAAATCTTTTGATTGGTAGGCAACTTTCCATCATAGGATGGTTATATTATTTGAATTCTTCAAGATTTCAGTAGTTCAAGTTTTCAGTTTGTCAAGTTCTAAATAAGAAACTTTCGGAACACGGGCTACCCGCTAGTTTGAAATAAGAGCTTAAACTTGAGAGAGCTGTAGTGAGGTCCACGTTATAATGACAGTGAAAAAAGAGAGTCGAAAAGCGTTGCCGATTCTCTGAAAATGATTTATTTTGTCTCAAAAGAATCAAAATCCTATTATCTAACTAGCTGTAACCTATGCTCCGCAACGGTCTAATTATAAACTTGGCTAACTGAAAACTTGACAAACTGAAAACTTGAACTACTGATATCTTTAAGAATTTAAAATAGGCCTATAACCATCCTCGGTAAATTATGAATCTATATGCAAATTTTCAAGTAAATCAGTCCAGTTTCTATATTATTTACTTGAATTTATTTATTATTATTTTTTAGTTATTTTGTAATTTATTGATTTACTTTTACTTTTGCACCAGACAAAAATGGTTGATTTTTATTCACAATTTTATGCATTATTCTCAGTTTCATATTGTTATAGTTCTTTTGTATTATTTCTTATTGTAATGTATTATTATTTGCCTGTAAGGTTGAGTGGTAGAAAGGACTTTCTAGTCCTAACTCCGCCTAATAAAGAATATTTTCATTTCATTTCATTTCCAGTAGTTGAGACGTGATGATGCGTCATTCGTTATTTTCCTATCCCGTATAAGCACTACCTACGTAAACAGAGCCAAAGTGCATTTGCGTGACGTCAGCACAGGTAGGGCTCCTACACTAATAAAAACACTAGCTGATATAAATCAGCTAAAATCAAAGAATTTTTATTGGTGTTGGAGCCCTACCTGTGCTGACGTCACGCGAATGCACTACGGCTTTTTTACGGAGGAAGTGGTATAAGCCGATTCTTTCCTTTATAGATGAAGGATGACTTTCATAATTTGAACGATCTAGAGCCTAATTTCAGAAATAATGTTCTACAATACGTGATGTAGGGCCATTCTCCTAGTAACCTCTTGTTAATTTGTTCGTTATCTTGTTGAAAGAATTATTTTCCTCGCAGTACAATTGGAATTCCCACGCTTTCGCAGATGCGCTGATTTCCTAAACAACCCTTGCTTTTCTTTCCTTATAAACAATTGCAGCCTAATTCCACCTGCAGCTGTTCATTTTTCTCAAGAGATCTGATCTGTGTAACGTATGAAAATTCCAATTCAGACAAGGTTCCGTTTTAATATGTGTACTCTCTAGGCTACAGAATGGAATTTTCCAATTAAATGTTTTAAAATAGTATTCACAGAGTCTGTTCACTACTGTACTGTCTTATATTCTATAAAAAATAGCTCATTCTTATTATGCTCCTCTAAGTAATTGTCTTTTGCAAAATTTTCATTCAGGCAGGTTAGGTTCTAATGTGTGCTCTCTGCAACAGAATAGAGTTCTCCAAAATAGAGTTCACGAGAGGAGAGTCTGTTCATTTTGGTACAGTCTTGTATTTTGCCCCTTTATGGCATGCTGCTCGAAATAATTTTCCTCTGCCAAATTCTGTTGAAATATTTTGAATTCACTTTCATTTTCTACTATTGAAACTCAAATGATTTATATTTGACAGTAATGGACTGCATTTTCTTATCCATTATCCTGTTAATAATTATTTTGAAGAAATAGAAAGAAAAATAGAAATCTCAGTTCCTTTTATGAATTATTTAATCACAACATGTTTCGGACATTGATGCCATTTTCAAGTGATATGAAGTAAAGTATATGTAGAAGATATGGTCTCATAACCTCAAGAATCAATTCTCTTGAGAACTAATACTCACTCAAATTTAGTTGAGAAGGATACTCACAGAAAACAATTCAATCCAACTATCAATATTATCAGTTCTAGACCTATTTTAAATCCAATCTTTGAATAACGATTCCCTTGATTTGCGAATAAACATGCTTTTGAGACTCTATTCACAAGATTTTCCATTTTTTGTGTAGTTGAGAAGTTGATATTGTGGTAATTATTCATATTGAATGAAAAAGACTAAGAAATTGTCAAAAAACCACTGATTTATTGATAATTAGAAAGACCGGTTTCGGTTATTACACCATTGTCAATCTCTGATAAACAGATGAAAATTTCAGTTGTGGAGTTAATTGGAGAAAAATTGTGGTTTATCAGAGATTGACAATGGTGTAATAACCGAAACCGGTCTTTCTAATTATCAATAAATCAGTGGTTTTTTGACAATTTCTTAGTCTTTTTCATTCAATTTGCCATTTTACCATCACTTCAAGGAATCTCAGTGGACCAATGAATTTAAAATAACTCTCAAATATCGTATTATCATAGAGAAAATATAGCATAAGCATGTGCTTCTATCTAAAGTAATCTCTATTCTAGTAAATCTTTCCAGTATTGAATCTAGAAGCCCAGATTCAGCAATAAAAAGTTCTACAATTATAATTTCCAATGATGAATCCAGGCTGAGCAACTTAATTTGATAATCTTCATTTTATGGTTCATAGATTTTGTGTTTCTAGTATGGTTCACTTGGATGGATAGAGTGTGTAGGGATGCTTCATAATTTGTATTTGAAATCTATTGGAAATTATAGTTTCTGCTACAATCATTATTGAGAAAGTAATAATCTTCACAGTCTGGCATAATAATTGCAATATAAAACACTGGTCAAGACCATTAATAACGAAATAAAACTTAATTGTAATCAATGCTCTTCCCAAGATTCATTGGCTTTCTATACATTACTACAGAATAGCTATATGCTATATTGGTTGTATTTTCCATGGCATTACCCTCTGTAATCAAACATTTTATTTTGCAAGTTGTAATAAAGTTGAATACTTGGTTTACGTAGCCATGCATGCAATACTCCATAAAAGATGTTCTATTGTTTCCTTTTACATCTTTCTATAGTGAGGTCCACGTTATAATAGCTGTGGAGGAAAATAGGAGAGCATGGTTGCCGATTCTCTGCCTTGCCCCTGCCTTCTATCTGCTGATACCGGTATATCTGATGTAATATCAACTGTTCATTCTAGTTTCAATAATAGATCGTGTTATCAATAATAGTTTATTCGTCGAGAAAATATATTTTTCAATAATGCAATAATAGATATATTTAAATTCTCATAACTTATATGAACAAACATAAAGATCTATTCAATTTGCGTGAATCTACATACAATCTCCGTCCCTCATCCATTACTTTTCAGGTTGCTGACACTAATTTATCTATCTGCAGAAGACAGTTCTCATACATTGTATCAAAACTCATAAATAAAATCCCTCGTCAATTCATCACCAATAAGTTGAGTAAAAAGCTGGTGAGAGATATAAATGAGTGGTTGGCTTCGAATGACATAATAATTTAAATAGTGGCTGCCAAAGCCAAGCAAATTTTCTCTTATTCTCTCCAATATTCATCTTGAGAAACAAAACTTAATTCTATTAGGTCTCCCTCTGCCTTCTCCCCTATCCTTTCTTACTCCCCTTTCCTTCTTACTCTTTCTTCTTGGTTTTTAGTTTTCTTTTCAAATTTAGTGATTTTCCTTTCAGTTTTTTTATTGTTTCCTTTCACTGAATTAATTTATTTCATCTTTTTTTTCCAGAAAATTCAAATAAACTCGGCCTCTGCGCACAGGTTTTTTAACCTTGCGGGGACCTTCCTTATTTTTATTGTATTATTTAGTTCAATACTGTGTACTATTATTATAATGTATTTCTAATTTCTAAGTTTTTATCTTTTTTTATTATCATTAAGGATAAATAACCGATTTTTGATTTGATTTTGATATATTTCCGTAATTGAGATTGAATAATTTTGTTAGTTAATTAAATATCTACATTTTTGAAAAAGGATCTGGAACTTTGCAGAGCTAGAAAATGATAGCGCTCTCTGCTTTGTCGAATGACAGACAAGGATAGCAACTCAAATTTTAATGAAAATCTAAATAAAAATACTAAGAAATTGTCATAAACCACAGGTTTATTGATACTTAGAAAGACCGGTTTCGGTTGTTACACCTTGTCAATCTCTGATAAACTAAAACTAAATACAAGAGCAGCAGAATTTATACTAGTAGGCGAGTAGTGCTATTGGTCAAGGGCATGAACGCCTGCCATTGGCCCAGCTAGACAGTCTCCTCCCACTTTACGGTGTCACAAAATGGCGGCAACAGACTCGCTGAAACAGACTGAAAGTAAATTTGTTATCATGGCGATAATATTATTGTCACACCGTTAAGTCGGAGGAGATTGGCTAGCTGGGCCAATGGCAGGCGTTCATGCCCTGGACCAATAGCAGCACTCGCCTACTAGTATAAATTCTGCTGCTCTTGTATTTTGTTTTAGTTTATCAGAGATTGACAATGGTGTAACAACTGAAACCAGTCTTTCTAAGTATCAATAAATCTGTGGTTTTTGACAATTTCTCAGTATTTTTACTTTCCTTGCCCTATCACCATAGGTAAGGTAGTATTGCTATCCGAAAAAATTAAGGTACCCCAATTTCTAAATTTCTATACGTTTCAAGGTCCCCTGAGTCCAAAAAAGTGGTTTTTGGGTATTGGTCTGTCTGTGTGTGTGTGTGTGTGTGTGTGTGTGTGTGTGTGTATGAGCACACGATTACGATTCATGTATGACGCACATTGTATGTGCGTCTGTGTACACGATATCTCATCTTCCAATTAACGGAATGACTTGAAATTTGGAACTCAATGTCCTTACAATATAAGGATCCGACACGAACAATGTCGATCAAATGCAATTCAAGATGGCGGCTGAAATGGAGAAAATGTTGTCAAAAACAGGGTTTTTCGCGATTTTCGCGAAAACGGCTCCAACGATTTTGATTGAATTTATACCTAGAATAGTCATCGATGAGCTCTATGAACTGTCACCAGTCCCATATCTGTAAAAATTTCAGGAGCTCCGCCCCATCTATGCAAAGTTGGATTTCAGATTCCCAATTATCAGGCTTCAGATACAATTTAAACAAAAAATTTTGAGTAGAAAAGATTAGCATGAAAATCACTACAATTAATGTTCAGCAACATTTCCACCTAAAATTGAAAATAAGCTCGAAATTCGTGAAAATGTGATTATCCAATTGCAAACTGTTGGCAACTGTTAGATTCTATTAAATGATTCACTATGAAGAGATAGCAGACCTCGTGTGTCTACAGCGTTATTACCCTGTCACCAGCTGGCTCAATTCTTTGAACAGTAGACTTGAGATGCGCGGGAGCACTAGCGTCAGGTGATCAATTTTCATAACGGCAAGGAAAGTTGTGTGAGTGCGCCACACCAGATTTTTATTTAATGTGAATAATTACCACAATATCAACTTCTCAACTACACAAAAAAAGTTGATCGAATACTGTCATTATAACATGCACCTCATTATCGGAAGATGATACACATGGATATCAATACAAATGCTAATCAAATACTGCTATTATAACGTGGACCTCACTATAGAAAGATGATACAAGGGTGATACACAAGGATAGCAATACCAATGTGTATCAAATACTGCTATTATAACGTGGACCTTACTATAGGACGATGATACGGAGATGATACAAGGATGATACACAAGGATAGCAACACCAATGCTAATCAAATACTGCCATTATAACGTGGACTCACTATAGATAACACATGCTCGACCACTGGCATGAGCTTGTAATGACACATCCTGCTATAGATAGCCGTAATTAAGTTCAGTAAATAAGCTTGTGGTTTGCTAATGCAAGTCTAATCAAACAAGTGTTGCTGTCCGTTGTTATCAACTTCTTTCAAAGTGATTCTGAATTCAACTCAACTCCTTGTCAACAATATATACATTCACCAATTAAAATTCATCCGTTGTTATCAACTTATTTTTCACAGTGATTCTGAATTAAACTCCTTGTCAACTACTTTTCTTACATGATTTAAATTCATCAAATTAAATTCATCCGTTGTTATCAACTTCTTTTTCACAGTGATTCTGAATTAAACTCCTTGTCAACTACTTTTCTTACATGATTTAAATTCATCAAATTAAATTCATCCGTTGTTATCAACTTCTTTTCGACAGTGATTCTGAATTAAACTTCTTGTCAACTACGCTTTCTTACATGATTTAAATTCAACCGTTGTTATCAACTTCTTTTTCTCAGTGATTCTAAATTAAACTACTTGTCAACTACGTTTCTTACATGATTTGAATTCAACCGTTCTTATCAACTTCTTTTTCACAGTGATTATATTAAACTCCTTGTCAACTACGTTTCTTACATGATTTAAATTCATCAAATTAAATTCATCCGTTGTTATCAATTTCTTTTTCACTGTGATTCTGAATTAAACTCCTTGTCAACTATGTTTCTTACATGATTTAAATTCATCAAATTAAATTCATCCGTTGTTATCAACTTCTTTTTCACAGTGACTATAAATTAAACTCCTTGTCAACTACGTTTCTTACATGATTTAAATTCATCAAATTAAATTCAACCGTTGTTATCAACTCCTTTTTCACAGTGACTATAAATTAAACTACTTGTCAACTACGTTTCTTACATGATTTAAATTCATCAAATTAAATTCAACCGTTGTTATCAACTTCTTTTTCACAGTGACTATAAATTAAACTACTTGTCAACTACGTTTCTTACATGATTTAAATTCATCAAATTAAATTCAACCGTTGTTATCAACTTCTTTTTCACAGTGATTCTAAATTAAACTACTTGTCAACTACGTTTCTTACATGATTTAAATTCATCAAATTAAATTCAACCGTTGTTATCAACTTCTTTTTCACATTGATTCTGAATAAACTCCTTGTCAACTACTTTTCTTACATGATTTAAATTCATCAAATTAAATTCATCCGTTGTAATCAACTTCTTTTTCACAGTGATTCTGAATTAAACTCCTTGTCAACTATGTTTCTTACAATATTTAAATTCACCAAATTAAATTCAACCGTTGTTGTCAACTTATTTTTCACAGTGATTCTGAATTAAACTCCTTGTCAACTACTTTTCTTACATGATTCAAATTCATCAAATTAAATTCATTCGTTGTTATCAACTCCTTTTTCACAGTGACTATAAATTAAACTACTCTCTTGTCAACTACGTTTCTTACATGATTTAAATTCATCAAATTAAATTGAACCGTTGTTATCAACTTCTTTTTCACAGTGATTCTAAATTAAACTACTTGTCAACTACGTTTCGTACATGATTTAAATTCATCAAATTAAATTCATTCGTTGTTATCAACTCCTTTTTCACAGTGACTATAAATTAAACTACTTTCTTGTCAACTACGTTTCTTACATGATTTAAATTCATCAAATTAAATTGAACCGTTGTTATCAACTTCTTTTTCACAGTGATTCTAAATTAAACTACTTGTCAACTACGTTTCGTACATGATTTAAATTCATCAAATTAAATTCATTCGTTGTTATCAACTTCTTCTTCACAGTGATTCTGAATTAAACTCCTTGTCAACTACTTTTCGTACATGATTTAAATTCATCAAATTAAATTCAACCGTTGTTATCAACTTCTTTTTCACAGTGACTATAAATTAAACTACTTGTCAACTACGTTTCTTACATGATTTAAATTCATCCGTTGTTATCAACTTCTTCACAGTGACTATAAATTAAACTTCTTGTCAACTGCGTTTCTTACTACAGTTAAATTCATTATTGTTCGTTACAAGTTCAAAAATCAGTAACGTGTTTCACATTTTAACGATGAATAACAATTTCGATGAATTATCTCTTTTTTTAAATCATGAAACAATGAATCTTTAGTGTTTTGTAAACAATAATTAAAATTACGGTATTGTAGTAATGTTAATGATTCAATATTAGCAGGTAACCCGTGCTCCGCAAGGGTCTAATTGAATACTTGACCTACTGAAATCTTGAAGAATTTAAAATAGGCCTACAACCATTCTCGGTAAATTGAGAATCTATAATGCAAAATCTCAAGTTTATCAGTTGAGTAGTTCAGACGTGAATTTCCTATCCCGTACGTCTATAAGCCAATTCTATCCTTTATTATATAGATTTAAGCCACACAATTAAGCACATAGATTCAAGCACACATCAATTTTTGGATTTACGAATTTTTGCATCTTTTCATTTTGAATTTTTCATCTAATAATTTATAAATTCTATTAGATGGAACACATGATGTCAAACATATATTTGTCAAGTCCCGTTCAATCTAATAGAATGTAAAGTCTTACGACCAAAAAGCGATGTGTGTTTAGCTAGCCTAAGTTGAGAAGGCATTCTCCCAATATATCTTTTCAATTCAATCATGGCTGCACCATTTTCTCCCATTCTGTGCATTAATATATCTGACAGAAGTTGTGTACTGATATTCAGATCAGAATTATATCTGATACTAGCCGTCAGGCTCGCTTCGCTCGCCATATCCGTCTAGCCAGGGGGCTCCGCCCCCTGGACCCCTGACTGGATCGTCCAAGAATGAGATCAGCAGGCTCGCTTCGCTCGCCTGCATTTTTCATTTGGGCATTTTATCATATGTTAGGACAATCCAGTCGGGGGTCCAGACTAAACGGATATGGCGAGCGAAGCGAGCCTGACTGCTAGTAAAATATAATATTCCCAGGATTGAAGTAGCAGTGCCCAATCAATTTTTCCGCGATAAATGCATTTAAATCTTCAACTTGGTGCCAACCTAACAAAGTCAACTCAACTTAATGTCAACCTGACAAAATTATTAATTTAGTTGCCAGTTAACAACTGTTTTGAAGAGGTACTCTATCTAGATTATAGTTCTATAGTAACATATGATTCGGAAATTTCAATTATAATTAAGAGATTGGGGGAAGAAGAATATACATGCTAAAAGACGAACTTCAAACCCTTAAAAACAACCCTTAGAGTTAAAATATTGCCAAAAGATTTCTTAGTGCGCCTCTAAAGGGCCAACTGAACATACCTACCAAATTTGAACGTTTCTGGTCCGGTAGATTTTTAGTTATGCGAGTGAGTGAGTGAGTGAGTGAGTCAGTCAGTCAGTCAGTCAGTGAGTGAGTGCCATTTCGCTTTTATATATATATATATAGATATAGATAAGTTGAAGAGTTTTCTGAAATGATCAAATTATTCCGTTTCCTGCTTATTTCTCTGATGACATTGGCATACCTTGAAATGAGAATGCCATCAATTCCATGATGCTCAATGTCAAGGGGGTTGAGTAGCTTTGTACGTTATGCAGCTGAATCGATTCTTTTTTAATAAGTAAGTCGCATTTCTCCAGTGTGCATTTCCCGTATTCAGTTCAGGGATAATCTGAAAGTTTCCTTTGTTCGTCGGGAACACTAATGCAATCTGTTATCCACAAATATAGGTCAATGTCTGTCTCCGGCTTATAATCTTGTTACCAACGACTTGAAGTAGTTTTCCTAGCTTTTTTCTCTGCACAATTGCAAGACAGTATTTATTCCTTTTTTATGCTTACAAGCTGATGAAGAATGGACAGCCCCTGCTGTGTACACTGTGACTAGAGAATAATAGTGTACTTAAACTTGAAGGACAATGGTTTGTAGTCAACATCACTGATTACCGCCTGCATTCAAATGTTTACGATTCTCCGGTTCATTTATTATCGATCTTTTATTGTAACCGATATCACCGCTGAAACTACCTGTCAATGCTTGAGCAAAAATATCATAAGTTTACATCCAATGTTGAACGGAAAAAAGGAATCCGTATTAGGATTATGTTGCAAGCTACTCGTTTGTTTTGGAATCGTTGGATGATGTATATTTCTTCTTTCTCAATCAAAACTTGGCTGCTACACAGAGAAGTAAGTAATTCCTTCTACTTTGTGACTGCTATCATTTTCTTCTAGAGAACTCAATAGTACCATATTATCATCACCTGTAGCATCATTCTGTTTCATCTGTTTTTTATTCGGGATTTTTTAAGGATGCCAATATTGCTCTCTGCTATACAGCCCCACAGTTGCGCACCATATAACCAGACAGGCCTCAGTATTTGAAGAGTAGAATTTTATTGTAGGTTGATAAGCTTGAACCCCTTCTTATCATCCTACTATATATGGTTTCAACCCTGCCAGGAGACAAATAAAACAATCAATCAATCAATACTAAACTTGTAGTTGAACTCTCATCTCTCTATGGCAAGCTACTCGTGGCTGAATTTTTCTTTATATCGTCAAAAGATTCAGCTGGATATTCTCTATGGTTTGTTAAAATATTAAAGCATATCTATGTAATATAATGAAGGAAAAATTGGCTTATACAAGTAAGGGGTAGGAAATTCACGAATGATGACGCATCATCACGTCTGAACTATTGGACTGATTATCTTGAAATTTTGCATTATAGATTCTTAATTTTTCAAGGATGGTTACAAGCCTATTTTAAATTCTTCAATATTTCAGTAGATGAAGCTTTCAGTTCAGCTTCATATTCTGTATAGTTTGTTAAAATATTATAGTATATCTAGACTTTAATAAAGGAAAGAATTGGCTTATACACGTGCGGGGTAGGAAATTCACGAATGACGCATCATCACGTCTGAACTACTGGACCGATTAACTTGAAATTTTGCTTATAGACTCTCAATTCACCGAGGATGTTCATAGGCCTATTTCAAGTTCTTCAAGATTTCAGTAGGTGGAGTTTTCAGTTTGTCAAGTTTTTAATTAGACCACTGTGGAGCTCGGAGTTCGTAAAAATCTTCTTCAGACCTGGAGGAATTTACGGCGCAGAGAAATGGAGGGAGATCAGCCAATTGCAGTGATGGATTGAGTCATAGGTGGAAGCGCAGTTGTCAATTTGTCGAATAGAGTCAGTCGAGTCTGTGATTGCAGAGAGGAAACTTCCTAGTTTATTGAGAGGAAACTTCCTAGTTTAATGAAAGTTTATTGAGAGGAAATTTCCTAGTTTATTGAAAGTTTATTGAGAGGAAACTTCCCAGTTTATTGAAAGTTTATTGAGTTTATTGAAAGTTTAACATGAGCGCTTGAATACTCACTGGAAATTAGTGAACGCTGGCCGATACACAACGGCAACATAGCAGCCATTGTATCCCTGCCACTGTATGTCTTCTCTACTGCGCATGTCCATCCCAAGTCGGAAGTTAATTTGAACGAAGTATAGTTTATAATATTATGTTTACAGTTTATAGTTTGCATCTTCATAGTATTGATTCTTTGCAGTATAGCCAGAGAAACCTTATAAGATTGAAAATGAAAAAATCCTTTATTAGGCGGAGTTAGGAGAAGATTGTTTTATTCTATGGTATATTATTGTTTACTACCAATACTATAATAATAGGACTATGGGACAATGTGGAACGACTATTTTGTCTTGGGATGATAAGGCTGGGCAAAGGCTAAAAATGAACTTTCTACTCGTGATATTTTTCAAAGTTTTCGATTTGTATATTATTAAGCTATCAAAATATTATATTATGAAGAAAGTTATTCAATTTACTAAAAATAAACAAAAATAACTTTTAGTAGAGTTATTTTTGGTAAATTAAATAACTTTTTCAAAAATTGATATTTTCAGAAAATTTTTGTTTTAATAGATCAACAATACCATGAATAAAATCTATCCTCCAAATCTCATGGATTTATCTCTTACCGAATTTGAAATGTTCTGTTGCAAAAATTTAAACTCCAGTCGCTCATATCTCAAAAATTAATGATCGGTAAAAATGTTTTCCTTAGAAAACTTTTCCATTTTGATAGCTTGATGATATTATACATTGAATAAATATAGACTGCAACTTAGGTCTACGCACAGGTTTTACCTTGTAGCCTACTCCTTAAACATAGATGGACATGAAAAAATATATACTGCAGTTTTGGAATCATTTTATATATTTAATAGTATTTTTCTTGTATTATTTTTAGATGTTATAATATTATATTATTATAATTGTGTATGTTTTTTGAGAAATAAATTTGAATTTGAAAAAAATCGAAAAACATGGGAAAATATCATGAGTAGAAAGTTTATTTTTAGCCTTTGCACAGCCTTAATAATATTATGTTTAAATTACAGTTTATGTTTTGCATCTTCATAGTATTGCTTCTTTAGCCAGAGAAATCTTATAAGATTGAAAATGAAAATGAAAACATTCTTTATTAGGCGGAGTTAGGGGAAGATTGTTTTATTCTATGGTATATTATTGTTTACGACCAATACTATAGGACTATGGGACTCCAATGTGGAACGACTATTTTGTCTTGGGAGGATTAATAAGGGATGGAGTTGTAGTCGGGTTTTGTTCTGATTTTGGTGTTTTTTTTTGTGGGTTTCAAGTTTTCGTCAGCATGTTAATTCCTGTTCTTTCGAAACTGGTAGTAATAATGAGGGTCCTTTTTCAGCCCTGGGCTACACTCTGAAAAAATGGATAGCTTTGAAAAACATCATTCTCTGAAAAATAAAGGGCTCTCTCCTTATTGGTCATGTTATTGCCGAGGCCTTCTTCAAAATAATACAAAAACAGTTGTTTGTCACTCACAAGTCACAAGACACAAACTCTGCAAAAGTTGTCTACGTGTTAGCACATGTCTCTTTCTTTGTTCTCTCTTCACTCTCACATGCGTAGGCGCGTGAAGTGGACACAGTTCTGCTTTATAATGTCAGTATTTGATTAATATTGGTGTTGCTATCCTTGTCTATCATTCGACAAAGCAGATGGCTCTATCCTTTTCTACCTCCTGTTTATGGCTGTGCAAAGGCTAAAAATAAACTTTCTACTCGTGAAATTTTTCAAAGTTTTTCGATTTGTATATCATTACGCTATCAAAATGAAAAAGTTTTCTCAGGAAAATATTTTTTTCCGATCATTACTTTTTGAGATATGAGCGCCAAAAGATTAATTCTTTGGGAGGGAACATTTCAAATTCGGTAACAGATAAATTCATGAGATTTAGAGGATAGATTGATTCTTCATGGTATTGTTGATCTAGTAAAACAAAACTTTTCTGAAAATATCAATTTTTAAGATAGTTATTCAATTTACTAAAAATAAGTTTTAGTTGAGTTATTTTTGGTTAATTCTGGTAAATTGAATAACTTTTTCAAAAATTTATATTTTCAGAAAATCTTTGTTTTAATAAATCATGAAGAATCCATCCTCTAAATCTCATGGATTTATCTCTTACCGAATTTGAAATGTTCTGTCCTAAAAATTCAAACTTCAGTCGCTCATATCTCAAAAAGTAATGATAGGAAAAAATATTTTCCTGAGAAAACTTTTTCATTTTGATAGCGTAATGATATACAAATCGAAAAACTTTGAAAAATATCACGAGTAGAAAGTTTATTTTTAGCCTTTGCACAGCCCCAAATCAGTGCAACCACACTTCTATCATAGAGAAAACACATTGTGAGGTTCACGTTATAATGGCAGTATTTGATTACTAGTGATGTTACTATCCTCGTCTATCATTCGGCACTGCTGATTGCGCTATCCTTTTCTATCTCTGCAACGTTCTGTATCGTAACAATGTAGAAGTATAACCAATTAACAAAATATTCAATCGAAATTATGATAATCTATTAGTTAGTCTTGAAAATTATATTTTCTTGACGAATGTGATATAATTCTAGCCCGGGTTCGATTCCCGGGCTGACAAATATTTTTTGAATTTTCATCGAATTTCCACCCTAGCTGTTCACCCTGTTGTCAATATTTGCAGTAGCAGATGTATTCGGAGTTATTTACAGCATTTAATCTGGATTTTCGTTTAATAATTGAGAATGAAATATAATTGATTATTTTTACAAAAATCAACAGTTGATATTACATCAGATATACCGGTCAGCTATTCATGATTGATATTTTCAACAAGAATGAATAGATGATATTACATCAGATATACTGGTATCAGCTATCGTCTATAGAAGGCAGTGGCATGCAGAGAATCGGCAACGGTGTTCTCCTAACTTACTTCTCTTCCGTTATAACGTGGACCTCACTAAATTATTTTGCTTATGCAGGATTGTTTTCAGAGATTGTCTGAACTTTTCTATTTTGTTGTTAAGTTCGTTGTTTTCAGAGTTGACTAAACTTTTCTGGTTTGTTGTTGAGTTTGTCCATTTTATCCTTGAATGCTTTAGACCAGCATAAGTTCACAATATCCGACTACTTGTAACAGAGTCATTACTGTATAAACATGGGTAATGACATTTCCCTTGGCTTGAGGATATGAGGCAATGGCCACTTCCTATACCTTTAGCTATTCAAGTTCATTTTTGTCCACTTCCATATTATGTTTGTGTTTTTAGGTCTTACAAGTATGTTTAAAGACTTCATACATCTTATTACTATAATCGTGAGTTTGAATCGTGTGTGCAATTTACTGTACTTAATTTTGGAACATTTATAAATCTTATCCAAATATTTGAAAAATCTGGTGTGGTACACTCACACAACTTTCCTTGCTCATATTTGAAACTACAATAAGACTTTTGTATATGTGTATATATAATTGTTTTCAGAGTACTTTTTCCTTTGTGTAAATGGTGAAATTCAATGATTTTTTTTGTCGTCATTTTTTAAAGTCGTCAAAACAGCTGTTCTACAGATGAAATAATATCTCGACTATGTGTTCTTTTTATGAACTGCTCTACCTACCTACCTCATGCACGAGAAGGAGGTTACAAAGTCCATTTCTCAAGGATGGGGTGGACGGACCTCCCATTAGTTTCCCAGAAAGGAGACTCATGCCAGTTAATAGAGCTGATAAATAACTATACAAAGTATGAATTTGAAAAAAATCGGTCAAGTTATTTTGAGAAAATCGTGAAAAACATGGTTTTTTTAGTAATTATCCGCCATTTTTCTCAAGTATATTACGGAGCTCCTGCAATTTTCTCAGAGATGAGACTCATGTCAGTTGATAGGGCTTATAAATAGCTATCCATGGTATAAATTTGAAGAAAATCGTTAGAGTTGTTTTCGAGAAAACCGTGAAAAACATGGTTTTTTAATAATTATCCGCCATTTTTCCCGCCATTTTGAATCGAATTTTATTGAATTTCTTATTGTCAGATCCTCATGGTATAAGGACCTTAAGTTTAAAATTTCAAGTCAGTCGGTTGATTAGGAAAGGAGTTATCGTGTTCACAGACATACACACACATACACACACATACACACACACACACACACACACACACACACCACACACACACACACACCACACACACACACACCACACACACACACAGACCAACACCCAAAAATCATGTTTTTGGACTCAGGGGACCTTGAAACGTATAGAAAACTTGAAATTAGGGTACCTTAATTTTTTTTGGAAAGCAATACTTTCCTTACCTATGGTAGTAGGGCAAGGAAAGTAAAAATGAACGTTTTCATAGAATATAATTGATTTATAATTTAATATAATAATGAACTTTATTTCGCCAAATTACTAGAAAATATAAATTAATAATACAAGAATAATTGAAATATAGATGCATTTTTTTTAATAAACTTATTAATTTATTACATTTTTAACATTATAAAACTATACAAAATTACTTATAAAGGTAATAAAATAACCTAAAGTGAAGGAAACAGAGTTGATACAATGAAAAATGATACAATGACGCAAAAGGTCGTTATACGTCGTCATGTTGAATTCTTCCTTTTTATGTTTTCTTTTCTATTTCCTATCACTTTCATACACTTCCATTCATCCTCAAATTTCGATTCCCATTGGATTTAAAATATATATACTGTATATACAGGGTGATTCTTAATTATGGTAAAATAATTTAATACGTGATAGTAGAGGTAAAAATAAGAAAAAAGTTCTTATAAACATATATCCATAAACGCTTCATTAGCGAGCTATACAGGCTGAAAGATTTCGCCCGGAATTCAGTTCCTCTGGTGAATTACACCGATGCTGAATTGTTTGGGGACTAGTTTTTGAAAAACTTATGGTGGATTCTTATGGAAAAATATCTGAAAAATTGAATAAAACTAGTCTGGAAGCTGTAGTGTGAGTAGTTTTTGAGAAAAAAGTTGAAATATGCAAAAAATCTAAGTAGTAAAACACAGATTTCTACGTTTGATGCCCAATACTGAGTACTGAGTACCTGATCTCAGATTGTAGAGCACAAAAATACGCCCAGAGGGATTTTGAATTATACATCTAAATGGTAACAATCGGAAGATATTGTTGATCAAAAACTAAAATTAATCAAAATTGATTTTTTCTTCAAATTTCACTCATATTTGAAAAATCATAACTCAGTACTAATTGGAGATAGAGAGCTCCGAATGATCTCATTTTATTCAGAATGTCATAATCTAGAAAAAAGGCGACAGCAAACTTTTCTGTCCGATTACGAGATTTGGCAGAAATAGCTGAAAACTGGAAAATGAGCCGAAAATACGAGGTTTTTGGGCCACCCAAGGAATTTTTGCATGAAGAAATTGGTTCTGGACTTCTCTTATGTACCCAAATAATATATCAAAAAATCAGAACTACAATATAAATTGCATGCACACCCCCTTTTTATGTCTATATTGACTGGACTAATATTTTATCTCCAATGTTTGTTCTTGAAAGATATTTTTGTATTACTGTTGAAATTTTCAAATCTGAAATCTGTCATATGCATCGGGATCGTGACATCTTTTGCTTTTGTAAACAAAGTTGGAACTGCTTCTCGTTCAACCAGAGTGTGGAGCTGCTGCTGTTTGGAGTTGTTTGTTGGTTTTTTACAGTTTTTCTTTCAAAACCGGTTTCCCGCGATAGTAAAACGTAAAACGTAGTAGTCCCTAGTCGATGCAGCAGTTTATCGTCATTGGTTTTGTCGATAGCAGCTGAGTAGATTTATATTAATAATAGTGAGTGGAGAGAGATGAATATATAGAAGAAGTGAGGTCCGCGTTATTATGACAGTAGAGAAAGATAGTAGATCAACGTTGCCGATCCTCTGCCTTCTATAGACGGTAGCTGATACAAGCTTATTGATGTTGATTCATTGATGTTATTGATTCATTCTCATTTAAATTAATCAAATCTATTTTATTAAGCAAGAAATTATATTTTTCAATAATTTCATAATTATATGAAATATTTCGTTAATTGACCGAGCGAAGTGAGGGCTAAGATTCAAGTCGACGGTTTGGCATTTCTTTTAATGTTTAAATGTTTTTATGTTGCGCAATTACGTCGAAACGCGGTAATAGATTTTCATGAAATTTGACAGGTATGTTCTTTTTTGAATTACTCGTCGACGTATATACAAGGTTTCGGATATTTTGCATTTCAAGGATAATATAAAAGGAAAAAGGAGCCTCCTTCATACGCCAATATTACCGTAAAAATCAGACTATAGAATTATTCATCATAAATCTAGTGGATTATAATACTACCCGTTCAAAAACATCGAACATCTTGAAAATTGTATCTCTCCATCAACGTTATAGACTGTTGCAGCCAGACCTGATAACAGCGCTCACACTCACATTCCGGGACGACACGTCACGGTACGATATGGGACAGAAAGCTCTATGTTTAGGATTTTTTCTAGACATTTTTAATTGATAAATTATTTATTAATTTTTGAGAAAACATAACAACAGGTCAATGTAACTCACTGAGCGCGAGGTCTAATGTTCACAGAACTACTAGTTAATTGTTGATACTACATTGTTGAAAGACGATCTGGCAACAGCACAAAGCGAGAAAGAGATAACGCTATCCGCTTTGTTGAATAATAGACAAGACATAATTAAGATTCAATAATTTGTTAATTGATTATATACAGATGGAATTAAATAGAGAATGCATTTATTAAAATACTAATTAATATATAATTATTATTGAACGAAAATCCTAAATAAAATGCTGCAAATCACCCCGAAGACCTCTGCTACTGCAGACATTGACAACAGGGCTAACAGCTAGATTGTCAGTTTGGTATAAGGGCAAGCATTCCTGACTAGCAATTGGGAGGTACCGGGTTCGATTCCTGGGCTGGCAACTAATTTTTGGATAGTAGTTCTCATCGAATTTCCATCTAGCTGTTAGCCCTGTTGTCAATGTCTGCAGTAGCAGAGGTCTTCGGGGTGATTTGCAGCATTTTATTTAGGATTTTCGTTCAATAATAATAATTATATATTAATTAGTATTTGAATAAATGCATATAAATTGATTATATTTCTACATTGTTGAAAAACTATATGTCAACGTTGAGGAGCTAGAAAAGGATACCGCTACTGTTTTGTCAAATGATAGACAAGGATAGCAATACCATTGCCAATCAAACACTTCCATTATAACGTGGACCTCACCATAGGAATGAGGTCCACGTTATTATGACAGTATTTGATTAACATTGGTGTTGCTATCCTTGTCTATCATTCGACAAAACATGTAGTGGTATCCTTTTCTAGCTCCTCAACGTTGACATATAGTTTCTCAACAATGTAGAAATATAATCAATCAAAACTATTGAATCTTCATTGTGAAATGTATTATTAAAGCTCTGTAAAATAATTTTTTCTAGACATTTTTAATTGATAAATTATTTATTAATTTTTGAGAAAACATAACAACAGGTCAATGTAACTCACTGAGCGCGAGGTCTAATGTTCACAGAACTACTAGTTAATTGTTGATACTACATTGTTGAAAGACGATCTGGCAATAGCACAAAGCGAGAAAGAGATAACGCTATCCGCTTTGTTGAATAATAGACAAGACATAATTAAGATTCAATAATTTGTTGATTCATTATATACAGATGGAATTAAATAGAGAATGCATTTATTAAAATACTAATTAATATATAATTATTATTGAACGAAAATCCTAAATAAAATGCTGCAAATCACCCCGAAGACCTCTGCTACTGCAGACATTGACAACAGGGCTAACAGCTAGATTGTCAGTTTGGTATAAGGGCAAGCATTCCTGACTAGCAATTGGGAGGTACCGGGTTCGATTCCTGGGCTGGCAACTAATTTTTGGATAGTAGTTCTCATCGAATTTCCATCTAGCTGTTAGCCCTGTTGTCAATGTCTGCAGTAGCAGAGGTCTTCGGGGTGATTTGCAGCATTTTATTTAGGATTTTCGTTCAATAATAATAATTATATATTAATTAGTATTTGAATAAATGCATATAAATTGATTATATTTCTACATTGTTGAAAAACTATATGTCAACGTTGAGGAGCTAGAAAAGGATACCGCTACTGTTTTGTCAAATGATAGACAAGGATAGCAATACCATTGCCAATCAAACACTTCCATTATAACGTGGACCTCACCATAGGAATGAGGTCCACGTTATTATGACAGTATTTGATTAACATTGGTGTTGCTATCCTTGTCTATCATTCGACAAAACAGGTAGTGGTATCCTTTTCTAGCTCCTCAACGTTGACAGATAGTTTTTCAACAATGTAGAAATATAATCAATCACAAATTATTGAATCTTAATTGTGAAATGTATTATTAAAGCTCTGTAAAATAATATTTTCTTGACGATTGAAATATAATTGATTATTTTAAACGAGAGTGAGAGTTAGAGTGGTCAACTTAGTTCCTACTTTTTTAAATTGTAATTTGTTTTGTTTTTTGTGAAAGGAATCAATAAATTTCAATTTCAATTTTTCAATTTCAAAGTTGGTAGTGTACATCAGATATCAGCTGTCCTATACAGGAGGCAGTGGCAAAGCAGAACGAAATATTGAATCTCAATATATGAACATTTATTATTCAAGCATAGAAAAATAATATATTATTGACGAAAAATATATAATTGATCAATCTGAACAAGAGTGAACAGTTGATGTTACATCAGATATACCAGTATCAGCAATCCTCTATGGAAGGCAGTGGCAAGGCAGAGAATCGGCAACGCTGGTCCCCTATCTTCCTCCACTGCCATTATTTATTTATTTATTATTCTAATTTTTACAAGAAATCACTGATTGGGAGAGAAAAACTAAGGATACTACTTGTACTATTTCTCTCCCAAATTTAGAAAATATTATTTTAAAAGTCCGAAATGAGGTTATGATTCCACTTTTCTGAAATTTAGTCCTTTTTCACTTGAAAACACCAGAAACTAAGAGTTTTGAATTTTGAAGGTTGAGAAACTGGATAGAAAACAAAAATATTACACTCAAATCACTAATAATTGAAAAATTTTCACGTAATTTTACAAAATTTAGAGCCATTATAACGTGGACCTCACTATGGTAGAATGAGGAGGAGGAAAATAGGAAGTTGGATCATAGTGTGCGTCTGCTTGGACAAACTGAAACAATGAGAGAGATGAGGTGATAGAGAAAAGGAGGGGAATATGAGAGATGCCATGATAGAGAAAAGGATAGAAATAGAAGATGAGGTGATAGAGAAAAAGATGGAAATAGGTGATGAGGTGATAGAGAAAAGGAGGGAAATAGGAGATGCGTTGGTAGAGAAAAGGAGGAAAATATTTGATGAAGTGATGGAGAAAAGGAGAGAAATAGGAGATTGATTGATTGAGTACTTTATTTATGTAGATTACAATATATACTGGCTTATACACTTATATACAATAGCTTACAATACAGCAAAATTATAGATGAATTTACATAATATAGACTAAGAAAATAATTATTGAACTGTATATGATATGAAAAAGCAATTTGTAATATAATAACTATAGATAATAATCATATTGTTATGCATCTACATAAATTGGCGGAGCTTTGGACATATCAATGTCCATTCTTCGGAAAGAATATTAAAAATATCCTCCCCACTAACTCTCTACCAAGATGAGGTGTTAGAGAAAAGGAGAGAAATAGGAGAGATGCGATGATAGAAAAAAGGAGAAAAATAGAAGATGATGTGATAGAGAAACGGATAGAAATAGGAGATGAGGTGATAGAGAAAAGGATAGAAATAGGAGAGATGACGTGATAGAAAAAAGGAGACAAGTAGAGAGATGTGGAGATCCTCCTTGTTTTCAAGTCCTTGTAGCAGGGTGAGGTCTCCCGTTTATCCAGTGCTGTATCTCTATGGGTAGAGCCATACTAGAATCTATATTTCTTCCATGGTAGAACTCTTGCAGTTATAAACAGAGCTGAGGCAACAATGGTTAGTTGTCTAGTGATAAATGCACATAATAAAGACACCGTTGGCCTTCAATTCTGCAATCTGCAGTTGCAGTTGGCACTATGCAGTTCCAGGCCAGGCCCACTCAACGTAGTACGCTAACTATAGAATAAAAATAAAAATGAAATAGACTTCTACTCTCCCATTTACTATTCCTTTCTCTCCTTCACACACACTCTCTGCCTGTCTCCTCTCTCAGTCACACACACACACACACACACTCTCTCTCTCTCTCTTTCTTCGTAGCATTCTCTCTCTCTCTCTTTATTTTTTCTCTCTCCTCAATCTCTCGCACTCACTCACTAATAGAATATTATTTGTTCGTTTAAATGGTGTGACAACGGCAACTCTGTAGCTTCGTAATTCCTCACTGTTTCTCGTTGCAGACGTATAGGCTGTACAAATTGAGATTTATTCCTGTATTTTCAATATTTATTTATTCATTATAAATAGAAGGATACTCCTTCTACTATTTCTCTCTCAAATTTAGATAGCATTTTAAAAGTCCGAAATAGGGTTATGATTTTGTAATAAATTCAATAGATTTATGTTCAATATAGATTTATTGTGTTGTCTTCATTGAATACTAGCAGGTAAATCGTGTTCCGCAAGGGTCTAATTAACTAGTAGTTCTGAGAACAGTAGACCTCACGCAGTATTCTCATCCACAAGTACCTGATTGAAACTATAGACCTTATGGAAATACAGCAATAGACTGGCTTCTCCACACATCTGTGTAATCACTTGTCAGCTGATTTATGATGAATAATTCTATAGTCTGATTTTTACTCTAATATTGGCGAAGGAGGCTCCTTCTGCCTTTTATATTATCCTTGAAATGCAAAATCTCCAAAAACCTTGTATATGTCGACGCGCAATTAAAAAAGGAACATACATGTCAAATTTCATGAAAATCTATTACCGCGTTTCGCCGTAAATGCGCAACATTTTAACATTTCAACATTTAAAAATTTCAACATTTAAACATTAAGAGTCGAGTCATTTCAGCATCAAACCGTCGACTTGAATCTTAGACTTCACTTCGCTCGGTCAATAACTTGACAAACTGAAAGCTTGACGTTCTGAAATTTTCAAAAATTAAATATAGGCCTATAATCATCACCGGTAAAATTAAGAATCTATATGCAAAATTTCAAGTTAATCAGTCCAGTAGTTGAGACGTGATGATCCGTCGTTATTCGTGTATTTTATATCCCTTACATGTATAAGCCATTTCTTTCCTTTATCATATTATAGACTAGAATCTAGTTCATTTGATATTGAGCATTACACTGTACTATGTTTTGGACTAGGAATCATCTGAGAATACCTATACAAGATTGTTTATTCTATGGTATGCTTCTTGTCTTTGTAGAGGGGAGAACTACTGATCAGTTTTTAGAATAGAATGCCTTTTTTATTTGTTGACGTGGCGAAGTTTGGACAATAATGCCCACTCCACCACGTCGTTAGCAAAAAATGCTGAGGAAGGCTAAGTCAATGTACAGATCTACTGTTAGCAGCTATTTATCACTTTATTATTGCACAAGTTGACTGCTTTATTATTTTACTGGTTTTCTCTCGGAACATTATTTTTAATCATGGAGTATGATGTTTATGGCATCCTTTCAATCATTTGAGGCTTTTATGCCTTTCAATTAAAGTGAATTATTCGCATATTAGCAAGACATACCTTTTTCGAATCCCTGATTATTTTTTAAATTCCACTTTTATCCAATCACTGAAGTAAACTGTATTTGATCGAATTTACACAAAGCTCGAAATTGGCTAGATTATCCTAATCTTCAGCCCTAATTCTATGAATTTTGATTTCTTTGTTTTTGTTTGGATTGCACAAAAGCCTGTTGAATTTTAATTTATTGAATTAAACGAGAGATATGCTACAAGAACTAATCAGAGAAGCCTCCTAGAATAAATCTCCTCCGATTGGTTCTAATGGTATTTAATCGTGATTAAAATGTAACAGGGGTTTTATGCAATACAATCAAAGACAAAGAAATCTCTATTTATCGAATTAGCGTTGAAGATTAGGAAAATTTAGCCAATTCAAAACCTACTACTTTAGTAAGGTCCACGTTATAATTTCAGTGGAGAAAGATTGGAGAACAGCCTACCTATCCTCTGCCTTGGCACTGCCTCCTATGAAATATAGCTGATTCCGGTATATCTGATGTAATATTAACTGTTCTTTCTTCTAAAAATTATCAATTATATTTTATTCATCAAGAGAATATATTTTTTAATGATCTGATAATAAATCTTCCTGATGAAGATTAAATATTATGTTAATTGATCACACTCCTACATTGTTAAAAACCGATTTGGCAACTTTGCAGAGCTATATAAGGACAGGGCTATCTGCTTTGTTGAATGATAGACAAGGATAGCAACACTATTGTCATTATAACGTGGACCTCTCTATAAAAAATATCTACCGAATTGACTTGTGATTTTCGATTTCTTTACCTTATGACTCATTGATATCAGTAACTACGTTGCAGTGTTTTCTTGGCAGTTTTTATCAGTTTTTAACAATATTTAGTGCGTAGTTTTAAATTAATGAATTGCGTAATTGCGGAAGTTTAGCTTTCTAGGTCATTGCCGAAGCAAATTTAAGTGACTGAAAATACAGTATAATCGTAGTCCTGAGACGTTTTGTGTTATCAAATAATGATTGTGATAACAAGCAGTAGACTCACTTGAATGTGTCTGTTTGTTTTTCACCAATAATTATTGTAACGCTTCAATAATTTCCTTATAATGAACTGAAAAATAAACTTGATAAAATCAGAATCGCCAAAAGTTTCATGTTAGGTAGAATAATACTGTAAAACTGTGAATAATGTAATCCTACATACTCACTTTACTTTGTAGGGCTACTGAAATAATTCAAACACTATAAACGTTAACAAGTAACATTCTATTGTATCAGAACACAACTAGTTTTAACTCTTCAAGAGCCGTTTTCAAGTACAAATAAGTAAAATAAATAAATGAACATTTATTTTATTAATTATGAATTCTATTAACACCTGAAAATGGCACTTGGAGAGTTGAACCTAGTTGTGTTTTAATAATATTTCAGAACACAACTAATTTCAACTCTTCAAGTGCCATTTTCAAGTATAAATAAATAAAAGAAATAAATTTACCATTTATTTTATTCATTTATTAATTCTATTAACACCTGAAAATGGCTCTTGGAGAGTTGAACCTAGTTGTGTTTTAATAATATTTCAGAACACAACTAATTTCAACTCTTCAAGTGCCATTTTCAAGTATAAATAAATAAAAGAAATAAATTTACCATTTATTTTATTCATTTATTAATTCTATTAACACCTGAAAATGGCTCTTGGAAAGTTGGAAACTGTTTGTGTTGTGATAAAATTATAGCTACGGTATTTGATAAATTTTATTGTTGAAAGAATAAGACGTGGATTTTGTGAATACCAATTAATGTTGTCAATTCAATAAATTATTAAAACTTTTATTTTGTTTTAGTAATTCTACATATATCCTATAGTAAAAGTAAATTCGTATGGCTTTTGTTGGTGGGGAGTCCCTTTCGGGAAGGTCCCACCGCCTGAATATATAATTTATGCCGTCAATGGGCCTTACGACTGTCATACTTCAGCCGGGACCGACACGGGATATATCCTATAAAAGAGACCCAATATGTCATTGGATTACAAAAAAATATGTATGAGGTGAAATTAGTCACTTGCATTTATTGTTGCTTGATAAAACATCAGACCTGTCTCAATTTTTTTATTATTATTAATTTATTGTACACCAATTAGAGAAATCTTCTTCATTATCATCACTATTATAATGAAAGTTTTAGAAATAACCATGCACAAGATATAAAATACACGACAAAGCTTCTGAATTTACCAAAAATGGTTATAGGCCTATTTTTAATTATTTCTTCATTATTCCTCCATTCTAATAATTGGAACAATATATTCTATTTGTGAAAAAAGGTTTTATTGAATCGCCACTTTGCCAATTCTCCCAATTCGTTTGTCTCTTCGGTCTCAAAATTTTATAGTTTTTTCAAAGTTTGGAATTTTTTAATTAATTGTGATTGATTTAATTTAATTTTGAAGAATTTTTAATTTAAAAATAATCTTTGTGTGTTTCGAATTGTAAATTGAGTGTGTAATAGGAGAATGTTAAGTGACACATAACCTAGCTACATTTGGACTGTTGTATAAATTAGAATTGGAACCGTTTTGGGCTTATAAGCCTGTGGTACTTTCCTGTAAGTTGTGTAATTCTGAATGATTGAATAAATAAATAAATAAATTCAAAAGATTCAAAGATCAAAAGGTTCAAAGAGCCTCACACGTTAACCGAAGCTTATTGTGTGTATTCTCCCAATGCATTGGCAGCACCGTGTCTAAGTGAGAGACTAGGAATTGAGGTTGCCAGTTTAATTCCAGCAGGATTCAATATTTCTTGCAAAAAATTCAAACTTCAATGAAGACTATCCATGCAATTTTGTAATTTGTCATTTTTACCCGTTGCGGAGCCCGGGTTACACTTGCTCTTATAATAGTCTTTGGTTATGCAGGGGTAAGTTATACAACCCTCCAAACATCCAAGGATTCTCACCTAATTAGTTTTGAAAATAAAAATTATTCACATCAGAATTCAATATTTAGATGAGTATGAAGTGATTCTATCCTTAATCACTTTGTAGGTAATAATTTACAAGTTCCTAGTTTCATCTCTAATGTGGCATTAGTATCTGGAATTATTTGTGATTATTATTTATTTATACGTGGATACAATAACAAATCATATAAATATGATTGGGAAGGAACAACAGGCTTGGCCCAAAACTATTCCATTCCCAAATTTTGATTACATGTCCAAAAAATAGGTTATGTTATATTGGCCTATTTATTATTATTTTATTTTGTAATATATCAATCAATTAATTATATTTAATAAAGATCATACTTCCGTTAGAAGGGTGACCGCTTGAACCAACTCCTCTGAATGTGATTCATGAGTTGTAAAATCTCTTCCCGGTGATGATTCGAAACCCACCTAAAACTGTTGGTCCATACATCTCATTATCATCCGCACAAGCCTAGAGCTCATGTGGGCATCACCCTCATCAAGAAAAAAACACGTTTTCATTGGAGTCTCAATTGATAGTTAGGTATTTTTAATAGACAGAAGAAAATAATGCTGCATATAACCTTTGTCCTAAATGAAATAGTGAAGCTATTTTACGTAGTTATGTAATAATTGATAGAGTAAAGCTTCTCTGATAGTAAGTTCCATCGTTTTCGAACCTATTTTTTTTTCTTTTTCCCATCAGGTCCTGAAAGGAATGTTCAAGTTATTACACAAAGTTATGTGATTGCATTGGCTGAATTTAATCTTATATAATAAAGGAGATAATTGGCTTATATACATGTACGGGATAGGAAATTCACGAATGACGACGCATCATCACGTCTGAACTACTGGATTGATTTAATTGAAATTTTTCATATATCTTTTGAGGATGGTTATAGGCCTATTATGAATTCTTCAAGATTTCAGTAGGTCAAGTTTTTAGTTAGAGCCTTGAAGAGTACGGGTTACCATGATAATAAACTCAAACTCTACTTTCAAACAATATTTGTTCCGATTTCTGTATTGCTTTGTTCATCCAATGACAATAATGGCCAAACATTTTCGGAAACTGAAAGTGGAACACTGCACTCCCTTTGCTAAAGTTTTTAAGCATGACGAACTGTCTCTCCCCCATTGTTTCAAGCGCTCAGATTGGTTTGACGCATCTTGAAACCGGTTACCTGAGCTGTTGAAGTTGGCCAGTGGAGGGAGTTGGAGGGAGTTCCACCGAGATGATTCACCCCGTTCCGTTCTACAATCTCCAATAATTATTTGTTCTACAGTGTTCTATCATAGAGGAAAGAGTAATGACTATTATATTTTTGTTCTGCAGTGTTCTAGTCACCTACACTCATTTATCTTGTTCTACAGTATTAGAGGATAGAGTACTGACTAAATTATATTTTTGTTCTTCAGTGAGCTAGTCACCTACTGGTCACAACGCACTAACTTTGACGCAAGACTCGCGCGATTACATTATGTTACATTCTCCGACCAGTCATAGGTCTACTATTCCAATGCACGTGTCAAGTAGTTTACAAATTGACGGAACAATGAAATGGGTTAATCTGCACAAGTGAGCTCTATTCATTGTGTCTATGTTCAGTGTTTAGTGAGGTCCCTAATGAAAGTATTTCTCATCTTCATCATTATTTCATCTACTTCATTATAGATTTGCATTAGAAACAACTGTAAGTGGGGTCAGAGTTTTATAAGATTGTTTTATTATAAATAAAAATATAAATCTGACTACCCAGACGATTGTTTTATTCTATGGTGATGTGTATTCATGTTTACAGTGTTCAGTGAGGTCTTTGTTGGAAGTATTTTTCATCTTCTTCATTATTAAATCTTCAACATCATAAGATTGTTCCGAATTAATCAATAAATACATTTGTATTAGAAACAATTAGGTCAGCAATTGTGCTCAGTGTTAGTGTTTGAATAGAGTAGAGATACCGTTAAACTATATTGTATTATTTGTCTCTGGTGTGAGTGAGTTCTTTGTTGAAAGTGTTCCTTATTTAGAATCTGTTTGGTCAGCTGTTAATTTCTACAGGAATCTGCAGGTATGAATTCTCAACTGTTCGTTCATCCTTTGTCATATGAGAAATTGAATTACAGGGAACAGGTTTTGAATTGTTGATGGAAGTTGACTGGAATGCTTGTCAAGACATTGTTTCGAGGATTGAGTCCATTAGGTCGAAATCATTGTCCATTATGTCAATTATTTAATAATTGGAATTATTGAAATTGAAATAATTTTCATTGCTGTTTTATAAAATGTACTTGATATAATCATAGATAAAGGATAAGCATAAGCCTATATTCTTGTCTCTGATATAATACAATATAATAATATTATACTATATTATAAATGAATAATTAAATATAATATTATACATGTCCTCCAGTAGAGCCTTAAGCTTGAGCCCTGGAACAGAGTTCAAATAATATTACAAATACAATTTAGAAATATCCGTATGACAAGAAATAGGGTTACAAAAAACAGAGTAGAGATTATACAAACATGTAGATGAAGAAAAAACAATAATTACATCGGAAAATCCACTAAAGAAATGTAAGCAATTACTCAAAAATGTTAAGCTTTGAGTACAACTTTCCTTATACGGAGATTATCACCTACCTCATATATTAGACTCTTTGTGATTTCAATTTCTATTAATTTTTCTGGTAATCTTTTAATATTAATCTATGGCAGTACAAGTCTAGTGAAGAAGTTGAATAAATAAATATAGAATGATATTATATTAATAATCAATTAATATTGTCGTTCTGTTTTGTGGAGTATGCGTTATTATGCATGATGTGTTTGCCAAATTATGTTCAAACTAATAGAATTCATAAGGACGGCATAAAATCCGACGTCCAAAGATCGATTATGATTTGTTTGCCAAATTATGTTCAAACTAATAGAATTCATAAGGACGGCATAAAATCCGACATCCAAAAATCGATTATGACATACAATTCTATGACATACATTTTATATTGAATTATTATTTATTTTTAAGCGTATTATAATTTCATCTCCTACTCCCACTGGCGAACAAGATTCATCTTATGCCAGTGTTTTTTTTCACTTACCGTTTATTATTATTACACTTTGGTTGGATTGTATTGTCATGTTGAGCTTTGTTTGATTCATGTATGTATATGTATTTATGAGTGTGGAATAAATAAATTTGAATTTGAATATTAATAATAAATATATTATTTATCACCACTTCCAAATCTCTTGATGGTTTTGATGTGTGTTTCAGATGCTATGAATCCAATTTTCTTTTTGGTTGTATGTAGTTCACCAAATAAATTAATCACCTGTTTCCTGTTGTGTTGCAGTGGCTGAACTTTGTCTCAGATGCTATGAATCCGTCAACCGACTCTGACAACTTTGAGATGTCTGTCGGCAGCAAGGAGCAATCGGCGATGGAGCGAGTGGAGGAGAGTGACAACTCTGGCCTCCTCTTCGAGGGAGACGACGAGGTGTTCGACGAGGCTGAGGACTTCCCTCGCCAGCCGCGGACGCCCAGGGTGCGACGCATATCCGACGTCATCGACTCGATCGGAGAGAGTCCGTCGCATCTCACCAAAGACAGGACATACACGTTTCCTACCATCGAAACTTCTTCGACTTACTACTCGGCCATGACTGAGTTTAAATTGCAGAGTCCGCCGAAGGGCCGACCCAGGTAAAATGATGAAAGAATAACTGGTAAAAAAAAAATCAAAGTAATATTTTTCAACTTTATTTTATTCCTCACAACATGTTTAGACTTATAATGTCACAAAATCTAAACATATTATGAGGAATAAAATAAAGTTGGAAGAAGGGTTCATGAGTTTTCAATTTTTAGATACGTACGACTAGTTCTTATTTAGAATCTGTTTGGTCAGCTGTTAATTTCTACAGGAATCTGCAGGTATGAATTCTCAACTGTTCGTTCATCCTTTGTCATATGAGAAATTGAATTACAGGGAACAGGTTTTGAATTGTTGATGGAAGTTGACTGGAATGCTTGTCAAGACATTGTTTCGAGGATTGAGTCCATTAGGTCGAACTATAATTGGAATTATTGAAATTGAAATAATTTTCATTGCTGTTTTATAAAATGTACTTGATATAATCATAGATAAAGGATAAGCATAAGCCTATATTTCTTGTCTCTGATATAATACAATATAATAATATTATACTATATTATAAATGAATAATTAAATATAATATTATACATGTCCTCCAGTAGAGCCTTAAGCTTGAGCCCTGGAACAGAGTTCAAATAATATTACAAATACAATTTAGAAATATCCGTATGATAAGAAATAGGGTTACAAAAAACAGAGTAGAGATTATACAACATGTAGATGAAGAAAAAACAATAATTACATCGCAAAATCCACTAAAGAAATGTAAGCAATTACTCAAAAATGTTAAGCTTTGAGTACAACTTTCCTTATACGGAGATTATCACCTACCTCATATATTAGACTCTTTGTGATTTCAATTTCTATTAATTTTTCTGGTAATCTTTTAATATTAATCTATGGCAGTACAAGTCTAGTGAAGAAGTTGAATAAATAAATATAGAATGATATTATATTAATAATCGATTAATATTGTCGTTCTGTTTTGTGGAGTAGGCGTTATTATGCCTGATGTGTTTGTCAAATTATGTTCAAACTAATAGAATTCATAAGGACGGCATAAAATCCGACGTCCAAAGATCGATTATGATTTGTTTGCCAAATTATGTTCAAACTAATAGAATTCATAAGGACGGCATAAAATCCGACATCCAAAAATCGATTATGACATACAATTCTATGACATACATTTTATATTGAATTATTATTTATTTTTAAGCGTATTATAATTTCATCTCCTACTCCCACTGGCGAACAAGATTCATCTTATGCCAGTGTTTTTTTTTCACTTACCGTTTATTATTATTACACTTTGGTTGGATTGTATTGTCATGTTGAGCTTTGTTTGATTCATGTATGTATATGTATTTATGAGTGTGGAATAAATAAATTTGAATTTGAATATTAATAATAAATATATTATGTATCACCACTTCCAAATCTCTTGATGGTTTTGATGTGTGTCTCAGATGCTATGATTCCAATTTACTTTATGATTTTGGTTAGTTTACCAAATAAATTAATCACCTGTTTCCTTTTGTGTTGCAGTGGCTGAACTTTGTCTCAGATGCTATGAATCCGTCAACCGATTCTGACAACTTTGAGATGTCCGTCGGCAGCAAGGAGCAATCGGCGATGGAGCGAGTGGAGGAGAGTGACAACTCTGGCCTCCTCTTCGAGGGAGACGACGAGGTGTTCGACGAGGCTGAGGACTTCCCTCGCGAGCCGCGGACGCCCAGGGTGCGACGCATATCCGACGTCATCGACTCGATCGGAGAGAGTCCGTCGCATCTCACCAAAGACAGGACATACACGTTTCCTACCATCGAAACTTCTTCGACTTACTACTCGGCCATGACTGAGTTTAAGTTGCAGAGTCCGCCGAAGGGCCGACCCAGGTAAAAATAATTAAATATGAACGTTCAATAGTGTATTCATGATCTTAAGAAAGCCAGCTAAGGCCCGTATGCAGATACTCGGTTTAAACGGAGAGATGTCAGCTGTTTGTTTAAACCCCATATGAAACACATTCATATAAATGCAACCATATCCATATGTAAACGTGGTTTAGCGTTAAATGTAGTGTTAGCTACAAACGGAGATTTTTATTGTCTACCACCTCTACATAATTATGTGTATGATCATGCGTACATGAGCGTTTAGCTGGGAAGTGGGTGATTGGTCAACCCGCTAAGACTAGACTTATTATGTAATCTGATGTATCAATCTGTCGAAATATTGAAGCATTTTGATTGGGCTACTTGAGGTAGCTTACCACTTGTTCACTTGAATGGGATGCAAATTTATAATGGGATGAAGACTCGAAACTAGTCTAAAATAAAATAATATTGATGGCGCAACTAAACGGGCGTTCTAGACACACTGATTCTTTCTTGTTCGTTAACAGGATGCATTGCCTCTTACGGGGTAAACTATACGGGAGATATAGATGCTCCCCATAAGATGCCATGCATTCTGGAATAAATCCAGAGCGTCTAAGTCGCCTGTAAAGTTGCGGTCCAAGGGTCAATTCGTTCAACTATTTTGGTAGTAAAGTAACTTGACACCTCTTGATAATGATAAATAATAATAATAATAATAATACCAGAAGTCATTTGGTTATTAGACTAGGAAATTATAAAACTATTGAATTGTATTTCAACATACAACCGGGCTCTGGTTGATGACTTTGAATGGGAATCAGTATGAACTTGTTCTGGAATCAATTTATCAACCATAATTTCCATTAATTCATTTTTTATTTATTTATATTTTTCTTCTGTGTTACACGAATCAAATACATATTATAAAATTGCTTTCTACTAAAATGAATCCTGATGATAAATGGATTATCATCTCAATTCCAACAATAATATTGTTAGCAGAAGTTAATTGTTAATCCTTTTTTCGAACAACTGCAAAAACGGCTACTCGATTCGAGCAATTCAGACAATTTTCGATTGATTGCAGGTCGACAGTGACCGACGGTCTGATGTCGCCGCCGCAGACTCCCGGCTCCGATCCGGGCTACATGAGCACTGGCACCCCGACCACCCCCTCCACTCTGTATCTGCGCCGCAAGGCGTTTCGCTTCAGTGCGTCCAGTGTGGACATGGCCGGATCGCCGCCTCGTCACTGGGACGCCACGCAGATCGACGCCAAGGCGTTTGCCAACCAAACACAGTATGAACAGCCAAGGTGAGTCAACAACATTCACTCTTCGAGTAACTGAAAAATGGATACTCTCTGCTCGAGCAATTTGAGGGTTTTCAAACGTTTTCGATGAACTGGAAAATTGGTCAATCTTTTCGAGAAATTTAGACTTTTCAAAACATCCTTGAACCAGTGTAGTGTGAACTCAATGATTGAATTGAAGTACAGGGACCGGCATATCAACCTGACGATTTTGTAGTAATTGTTATGTTTCAACCACTGTCTTTGAAAAGGCGGGAATGTTGTACATCGACAGGTCTATTCTTGCCATTTCAGTAGTCAGTATGTCGTGGTCAAGTGAACATCAAGCGATTGTGATTGAAGCTTATTTTAAAAATAATGACTCAGTTATTTTAACACAGCGTTCATGTCGCATACATTTCAATAATTTAAATCGACACGCGCCTGTTCCCAGTAGGAATACGATCTTGTTGTGGGTAAAGAATTCCAGGAACACGTTGTCCGCTTTAAAAACGAAACCAACAGGACAAAAACGAACCGTGAGAACGCCTCAAAAACGCCTGAGTAGCTGTTACACGGTCTCCACAACGTTCAGCAGCGAAACATGCTGTTGCGCTAGCCATTTCTGATCGAAGTGTACGACGAATTCTTCATTCCGACCTAAAATTCCATCTGTATAAGATAATGTTAGTGTAACAACTTAATGCAAATTATTGGGCACATTACAAAGCCGCTTGCGAGATCATTCTCAAAAATTTCCACCTGGATGTTATTCTTCCAAGTGGCGAGGAACATTTTCATTTTTCGGGATTTATGAATGAACTGAATTACCGTTATTGAGCAGCCAATAATCCACAGAACTAAAGGAAGTCATTCAATGAGAAATCGAAGCAATTCCACAAGTGATGATTGTGCGAGCAATGGCAAATTTTAGAATTAAGTTAAGTGAGTATGTTAAAAATAACGAAAATCATTTGGATGACATAATCTACAAATGAAAAAACTTTGTGAGTAACCTATGTAATTCACTATAAATTGCAAAATTAGATCTTTAATTTGATATATTATATGATTTAATTGTACGAAAGACACTTTAGTTATTATCCCTCAAAAATCGTCAGGTTTTTATGCCGGGCCCTGTAGTATAAAAAGCTTAATTTGCACACAACAGTGACAGTGAAGTGATGATTGAGCGAGCAATGGCAAATTTTAGAATTAAGTTAAGTGAGTGTGTGAAAAATAACGGATGACATAATCTACAAATAAAAAACTTTGTGAGTAATCTATGTAATTCACTATAAATTGCAAAATTTTATCTTTAATTTGATATATTATATGATTTAATTGTACGAAAGACACTTAAGTTATTATCCCTCAAAAATCGTCATGTTTTTATGCCGGGCCCTGTAGTATAAAAAGCTTAATTTGCACACAACAGTGAATTATTGTAAAAATATAATTCCCATAAGTTCCAATAGTATTCTTCATACTCACTCGGCTGGGCTGAGTTGGAACAGTCCAATTAAAACTCTTAGGCCCAGTTGCACATAAGCCGGTTAAATTTTAATCGTTATTAATTTCACAAGAACCAATCAGAGAAGGCATTTCTGATAAGACGGCTTCTCTGATAGAGAAGGCCTTCCTGATAAGACGGCTTTTCTTATAGAGACGGTCTTTCTGATAATACGGGCTATCTGATTGGTTCTCGTGGAATTAATCACGATTAAAATTTAACCGGCTTTTGTGCAACCGGCACTTAAGATTTATATTTTTTCTGTTCATGACATTTTCACTGTTTCACACGACATACTGTCGTGTGCGAATCCAGCTTAAACTGAAAGTAATATGTAAGGCAAGGAAAGTAGTGTGAGTATCTCACACCAGATTTTTATCAACATTTTTCATAGATACTGCTAATGTAGAAGATGTTTATGGATACGTTTTATCAGTCCATGGAAAGGCTTATTCAGTCAATCTTAATTACTAAAACACGCTGCACATAGGGAAATCAGTAGCTGCGGCAACTAGATACTACGGGAACGCGGAATTGGAGATGTCAAGTATATTTTGAGTTTGGAACATCACCATTTCCGCTTTCCCGTAATAGCTAGTGGACTATGTCAATGACCCTGAGTACAGCGTGCTTTAGAAATACAGTATGAGATATCAAGAAAATTAACAATTTTTCTTCAGAGAAATGAAAAAACTATCAAAAAGGCAGTGGCAAGGAAACACTGTTCTTCTATCTTTCTCCACTGCCATTATAACGTGGACCTCACCATAGGGCAATATTATTAGCTGGTTTCAGTTATAATATAGGGGCACCGAGCTTCGCTCGTTATTTTTATTTATTGATAAACAGAACACAATTCTCTAAAATGATCGTGTTTATATTTTAAAGCTGGCTGTACGTCAGCTTATGAATTTCGGGGATGCGATATTTTGATTTTCCACTCGCTCACTTTTTACTATCCACAGACGACGAAAGTCTCAGCTGTTTCAGCCAAGGATGAATTATCCTTTTAATGTCGTTTAGCGAGTTTTCCCAAGGATGAGACCTAGTGCAATCGAATTTTTATATCATAAACCTACTATGTTCCAAATTTCGTGAAAATCGTTAAGCTGCGTACACATACTCGCGCTTCCAACCCACACCGAGCACGCTCCTCCCTCGTACCGCCCTCGTTCCTCCATCGCACGGCAGTCGCTCCGCCTCCGCTCTCCAGTCGCACCCATCATGCACGTTACGGAAGATGTTAGATCTTCTCGCCTTTCCCGGTCGAACCACTGTTGCTCGCCGGTCGATCATCAATCGCTCTGCTGGAGTGACGTTCGGTTGCGGAGCAGAGCGACAGTCTGTACGCACCTTTGGAGCCGTTTTCGAGATCCGTTGAACATAAATAACCAGATATAAAAACATAAAAAAGAGAAGAGAAAAAAATGAAAAAAGAAAGAGAGATGGCAAACATAATATTGGAACAAAGATAAGAGTCACTCAAAAAATAAGTCCTCGATTTTACTGGTAATTATACATTCAATAGTTATTTCAAGCAAAGGAACAGAATTTCTATTAATATGCTCCGTAAGGAAATCTGGAATTTTATTGATCAATTTATTAGCTAGATAAAAGTATTGTCTCCGGCCAACATTAATATATCTTTATATTGCAGTGTTGTTGTGAAGACCACCACTGCCCCAATGGCCGCCGAGAAGTGCGCCAGAGTGTACAACATGAACCACAAGAAGAGAGGCCGCACTCTCATATTCAACCACGAGGAGTTCACCGACATGCCGGCACGCGATGGATCCGGCATCGACGTCAAGAGACTGGAATGCGCATTCAAAAGTCTCGACTTTGAAGTCGATGTCTATCAAGATCTCAAGGTCGAGAAGCTCAAGGAAGTTATCAACGAAGGTACGTAATCAAAATCCATTTATTGCCAGAGACAAATTACAATTTGTATAGGCCAAGTTATAAAAAAATACATATTTATTCATTTATTAAGCTAGGTTTACACTATGTAGCTGAACTATGTAGCAGAGCTACAAGTTCAAAAATCTGGTGTGGTACACTCACACAACTTTCCTTGCCCATTGAACTGTAAGCCTCATTCTTAAACGAGAATAATTTAGGGGAATAACATAATGACGATTGGCGGCAACATATTTGAAACTACGCTCAGACTACTGAGTTTATGTGTGTATATAATTGTTTCCAGAGTACTTTTTCCTTTGTGTAAATTGTGAAATTCGATGATTTTTTTTAAAGTCGTCAAAACAGCTGTTCTACAGATGAAATATCTCGACTATGTGTTCTTTTTATAAACTGCTCTACCTACCTATTTCATGCACGAGGAGTTCACAAAGTCCATTTCTCAAGGATGGGGTGGACCCCCCATTAGTTTCCCAGGGAAGAGACTCATGCCAGTTGATAGAGCTGATAAATAACTATACAGGGTATGAATTTGAAATAAATCGGTCGTTATTTTTGAGAAAATCGTGAAAAAAATGTTTTTTTTAGTAATTATCTGCCATTTTTCTCAAGAATATTACGGAGCTCCTGAAATTTTCCCAGAAATGAGACTCATGTCAGTCTTGGGCTTATAAATAGCTATCCATCGTATAAATTTGAAGAAAATCGTTAGAGCCTTTTTCGAGAAAAACATAATTATCCGCCCTTTTTTCCGCCATCTTGAATTGAATTCTATTGAATTTCTTATTGTCGGATCCTCATGGTATAAGGACCTTAAGTTTAACATTTCAAGTCAATCGGTCAATTAGGAATGGAGGTATCGTGTTCACAGACATACACACATACACACACACAACACACACACACACACACACACACACACACACACAGACCAATACCCAAAAACCACTTTTTTGGACTCAGGGGACCTTGAAACGTATAGAAATTTAGAAATTGGGGTACCTTAATTTTTTTTGGAAAGCAATACTTTCCTTACCTATGGTAATAGGGCAAGCAAAGTAATAAATATTAGGGCTATCGGGTTGAGTTGGCATTAGGAACATAAACGCCCTATACCATGGGATGGTATCTTCTCCTTATGATTACACTATAGAGAAAAGATTGCATAAGAAGATATCCCTAGGTAGTTTCAAATTTCAAGCCAATTACTGCCGACTACTGTCTATTATAACTTTTTGCTGGGGTAAGAGTGTAAGTATGTCACAGTATGACAGACTACCAGCGTCACATAGATTCACAAAAAGTACTACTAGGACTATCGGCTTGAGATTTGGAGCAGTTAAATTTGGAACATGATCGCCCTATACCAAGGAATATTTTCTTATGCTATCTTTTTTCTATTATTGTTGTGTGTTGAACATGTATGTACACACATGCTTCGCATGCATGCTGTAGGTACGTTTTCGTTTATGCGAACTTACCCTATGTCAACCGCGACCGGGTCGGGCTTAATTTCAAGATGGCTGAAAATCAGCGGTCGACTGCGGATGAAACGTTTTCGTTTGCACGGCTGGGTCGCAATGTCACCAACCTGAGCCAAGGCTACGATAAAATTATTCTTCTCTCTCACCAGTGACTTATTCCCAAATTGTTTTTCTTGATTATATTTCTATATTCTTGACGCTTGTGATCAAATAAAATCCTGTATTCTCTGATATTTTCAATCAATAAAATCATCATAAACTTCACTTATCCTTCCAGTCATTTTTAAATTAATCCCGGTCTTTTCTTCGACTGTTGCCTGCTGGATCTTCAGTCAGATCTTCAGTGAGATATTTGAGGTTAGAATTCCCTGCGGATGGCCGAGAGACTGCTTCTCGAGGAGTGCAGTTTGGTCCACAGTGAGAAATTTGCATAAACGAAAACGCTCCTATGATTTAACACAGAAGCAGTCGCCCATTTTGTTCGAGCCATTGACGTGGGATAAGTTCGCATAAACGAAAACGTACCTTTATCAGTGGAAGGCACCGAACAAAATTTTTTCAGGTTGGGTTTTGCCTTACCTGCTCTATTTGAGGATAATTTTTTTGTATTAATATAATTTGTAACTTTTTAGTAGTCTATTCATTGTTAGGGCTTGTTTATTTTATATTAGAACCTGCTGTCAAATAGCTGTCTTTCTTTCAAAGCTTTTCACGTGAATGTATCTTTCGTTCGAAGCCATCTACGTTCACACGTGCTCAACATACTTTGTCCTGTCGTTAGTGGCCACCCTTGAGTGAAGTTATTTATGATGATCGATTTTGAATTTATTGACCGAACGAAGTGAGGTCTAAGATTCAAGTCGACGGTTTGGCATTTCTCTTAATGTTTAAATGTTTATATGTTTATATAATTATATGTTGCGCATTTACGGCGAAACGCGGTAACAGATTTTCATGAAATTTGACAGGTATGTTCCTTTTTAAATTGCGCGTCGACGTATATACAAGGTTTTTGGAAATTTTGCATTTCAAGGATAATATAAAAGGAAAAAGGAGCCTCCTTCATACGCCAATATTAGAGTAAAAATCAGACTATAGAATTATTCATCATAAATCAGCTGACAAGTGATAAGACAGATGTGTGGAGAAGCCAGTCTATTACTGTTTTGTATAAGGTTTATAGTTTCAATCAAAGACATTAAATAGGTATCCATCTTTAAGCTGGGTTTACACCAAAGTTATTAACAAAATGGTCGTAACTTAATCCTTATAGATTCTATTAGATTGAACGGAAGTTGACAAACACATATGTTCATCATGTGTATGATAAGTTATGTTCAATCTAATATAATCTGAAAGGATTGAGTTATTAACATTTTTTTAATAAATTTGGTCTAATCGCAGCTTTAAGGTCTTTGTTTTGAATATTTTGTTTTGCAGTCATGGTATTATTATGCGTGCCCATCAGTATCAATATTCTCACATTCGAAAAAACTAATTTAATAGGTGAATAAAAATAAACAAATGAACCAAATAATGCTGGAGAAATTATAATATTTCTGATTCTAAAAAATTAATTTTCATCAGATAGAAAGATCATCACGGAACTGGATGAATTGGAATGAACTGGATGAACATATGGAATACAAATTCAAACGTGAACTGAGTTTGTTAACATTTGAAACAGTTGACATCTGGTACTTGTGGATGAGAATACTGCGTGAGGTCTACTGTTCACAGAACTACTAGTAGTATTGTATTTTTATATTTATCACATAGTGTACAGATACTTGACTTGAAGATAGGCACAATAGGCTCATATCTCTATTGTATTGCTTGATTCTCATACTTTAAACGGAATGGCCACCCTTATGATGATCGATGTTGGATTTATTGTATTGTATTGCTTTATTATATTCAATTTTTATATTTATCACATTTTGTGCAAATACTTGACTTGAAGATAGGCACAATAGGCTCTCATATCTTTATTGTTTTGCTTGTTGCTCTTTGAGAGCTTCCCATATTTAATTATTGCAATACATTGTTTGTCATTTGTAATTTTTATGATTTAATAAAATACTCTATTAAATTTGCAGTGTCACTAGGAGACCATAAGGACGAGGACTGTCTAGTGGTGATTGTGCTGACCCATGGTCTGGGCAACGGAATGCTCTTCGCCAGAGACTATGCCTACCCGGTTGAACACCTGTGGGCTCCTTTTGCAGGCGATAAATGCCTCAGTCTCGCTGGAAAACCCAAACTGTTCTTTATTCAGGTAAGTGTGTACACATTAGGCCTGCCGCAAAGTAGATCCACACTAATCCACGAAAAGCAATCCACGCCGTGGAATGTTTTGTAAACCATTGCTACAGAATTATTCATAATCAATCAGTTGACAAGTGGATTATTCATTGCATGTATTATTATCATTACACAGATGTCTGGAGAAGCCTAGCAATGGTTTACATAACATCCCACGTGTGGATTGCTTTTCGTGGATTAGTGTGGGTTCATGATTTTTTCTCACTAGTTCGCTGAATAATATTTAGTTTCTTTAATTGCTTCTCAGTATGGAGTTTGTAATTTTTTGGAGTTTGGGAAACGATTGGCTTCATGGTCGTGTTGATAAGTAATTAATAAGATGAGTAGTTAAGTTGTCTGGTTCTACTTTGCGGCGGGCCTAATACAGGTAGTGTGTGTGGTATTCATTGAATATTTAAATTCAGGCTGACCGGAACTCACCCCTACACTCAGATGTATAATCTTTGTAATTGACAATTGACAACTATTGTAATTGTATAAATGCATTTTCTGGAATAAAGAATATTAAAATTTGAGGATAGCAACACCCATGTTGATCAAATACTAGCATTATAACGTTGACCTCACTAAAGTCAAACTGTTGACTGTCAGTAGATCGGGTTGTAAGGCCGATCTGCAAAGTAGTGGACTGTGAGGAAGTGAATAGATGAGATCTATATCTGATCTAGGCACTGACAGCTCTTCATTATTTGCTATGAGCGGATTTACAAACCTTGAATGTGTAGATCCGAAAAAATACCTCTGGTTTACTGTGCGTCTGAGCACAAGTAGAATGCACAAAAGTAGTGCAATAATGATGACTAATAATTGAAGAGTGATAGATAATAAGTTTCTTATTATCCGTATGTAATGCTGATATTTGAATGTAACTATTGGAAGGCTTAAAATTAATGTAGTTGTAATTAAAATAAAAAGAATTAGGAATGCACTCAAGTTGTTTATTGTACCTAGACTTTTTGCTAGTACGTTTAAGAATACTGATACAATGTTTCAAAATGATGTTACCTCTGTGAGCGCAAAAGATTGAGTAATACAAAGATAAAGTTGGGATATCAATGTTAATGTTGAAATACACAAAAGAATATATTGATGCTGAAACTAATAATAGAACAATAATGACAATGAGTAATGATTGAATTGAACGTACAAATTTAGCAATGTTTAAATGAATAAAATTTAGAATACTTGAAAAAATGATAGTAAATGTGAGAATCTTAACCTGACTAATAAAATCAGTCGAGAGACAAAAATCCTAGATAAAAGTCCTGCAAAATTCATAGTAATCTTAAAGGTATGAAAGTATAAAAAATTATATGAATATGAACAATTACCTAATTTCACAAAAAATGATAACTAGGAATTCAGTTTAGGTAGAATCCAATCGTACCTGAAGCTTTCAAGCTGTTGACTATGTAACACTGAAAGAGGACAAATATAGCAACTTGGCTATAATGTAAGCAGAAGGAGCAGAAAGTCTGTCCAGAACTGAAGGTTCGATTAATAATTAAAAATGGAAAAGGTTGAAAAATACCAAATACAATATTGAAAGGAGACGAAGCTCAGCATATTGTATTACACAAGCGGGCTGGGAAATGACAGCTTAAAGCATGTCAAGTAACATGGGGAATATTACTATATGTAGAACACATAAGTAATAATAATATAGAAAATAAAAAATTGAATGATTGATAGTAATTAAATAGTTATTATTTAGGAATAAAAAGTTAATCAGGAACAAAATTGAATGGGATGAAGACTACCAGTAAACACAGTGCCTCTGAGAGGGTAAGTACAAAAATGTGAATAATAGAATAAGACTTCCCTGAATAATTAATGATGTGTTGCCGAAGTGATAGGCCTACGGTGACTCAAAATCCGAGGATGGAACTTGACTCCTGTCAAGTACATTGTAGTTGCAGACAGCTGCTGGGCTAATAGAAGTTGAACGATGAAGATATCTTGATTATATCCTGATAAACGGTGACCGATGCGGAAGAGAACTTGACTTGAATACGTTGAGATATTGAAAGTTGAGACTGTTCCAATATTAAAATTGATAATGAATATAACGACGAATGGGCACTTCACAAATTGAATGAGTTTCACTAGTTGAATGTTAATTGGAAAAAAAATTCCACCATGAGTTAAGTAGAATAAATTAATGTTTGAAGTTAAGTCCTAAAGTTGATGTAATTGCAGTGAATAAATATTTGAAAAAAGAGATAAAATGTTCTTGACGAATGAAATCACTGGCATCAGTAAGAATTGAGATTGACAAAGTTCGACTAAATAACTGATGAGTAGCTAAGACTGAGTAGCTAAAAATGAGTAGCGGTTGACAATGAAAGGCAAACTGCACTTGCGCAAATTTCCTGAGTTGAAATGTTGAATAAGGTAAGCTGCACTTGCACAAGACTTCCCAAGTTGAAAATGTATCTCCTATGAGCATACAAGATGAATGAATGTAACCGCAAAATAATGTGTACTGATGCTCAGTAAAATTGAAGTGATAAATAATAAATCAAAAGTTCATATTGAGGAATGTTGAAAGTTCATGTGGAATTCATGTTGAAATTACTTACAGTTCATAATACTAATATGATGAATAATTGAAAACGTTGTACGCAGAAAGCATGGCGTGATTTGCAAAAAGGACGCTTAGTAGAAAAGTCCCGAAAGGTAAGTTAAATTCATAGAAATTATGGTTGAAAAACGTTCACTGATGATAAATGCGTTGAATGGTTATCGAATAAGCACACAAACTAGGACATAATGAATGATGAAAATGGATAAAGTTTTCCAAAGATGGACGCGTTAAACTAAGATGTTACATCGTATAGCTGTACAAAGAGAGTGAAGCTACTTGCTTGCTGGTTGAAGAAACAGGAACTGCCCATGGCGGAAACATGATCGGTAGTCATGTGCACAAACTCAACGAATGAAGTGAAAATATAAAATCGATATTAAGCGAACTGAAGGTGTTGAGGTTGATGTGACTGTTGAAGTATACCAATGGAGGTTCAAAAACAATGAAAATACAATTCAAAATACTTATAGACGAATATTAAACTAGAAAACATTGAAAGAAGCAGACGACAACTAGCGCTACTATCGATCAAGCGATCAATGAAACTGTGACGTCAGAGATCGCATGACAAGTGAGAATGTTGTCCGTGGACTGTAGCAGCGGTAGATTCAAATATTACAAAAACAAGATGGACGACCATAAGACTAGCTAAAATATGAGACGAAATCTAACACAAACCTTAATGATCAACTATTGACTTGATAGTATGTGTATTGTGTTGTTATACCATCATAACAAGCTTCTATATTATAGAAATCACTAGGTCAGTCTAGTTACACACTAATCTATTTTTGGACGTACGATTTTTTGCCGTCCTTACAAATTCTAAAGCTGCGGTTAACAAATTGTTGATAACTTAATCATTATAGATTCTATTAGATTGAACGGAACTTGACAAACACATATGTTAATCATGTGTGATAAAAGTTATGTTAAATCTAATAGAATCTATTAGGATTAAGTTATTAATATTTTGTTGATAATTTTGGTGTAAACACAGCTTATTAGATCAAACATAACTTGGGCAAACAGATTATGTGTTCATGTGCTTGCCAAGTTTCGCTTAATCTAATAGATTTCATAAGGAGAACAAGAAAATTGAACGTCCAAAGATCGGTGTTTGTGTATGTGTTTGTTTGTGTGTGTGTGTGTGTGTGTGTGTGTGTGTGTGTTGTGTGTGTGTGTGGTGTGTGTGTGTGTGTGTGTGTGTTATTCGCTTGTTGCGTTCCTCTAGCAATCATCCGCCCAGATGTAGTGTTTCTACCTTCTCATGAGTTATGATTTATGATATTAAACGACTGAATAAACTGTACCTAAACAATGTGTGTGTTATTAAGTTTCTGCGTTATTGTGAAGTGATATTGTGGTATACATTATCAATATATGTTTTATCAGCTCGAATTTATGTTTTATTAATTTTTGTTTTTCTTCCCTTTTCCTACAGGCCTGTCGCGGTGAAAAACTTGATGGAGGTCTCACCCTTGTGAATTGTACACAAACTGATAACAACCTCTCGAGCTACAAAATACCATCAATGGCTGATTTTCTCCTGGCTTTCAGCACTTTTGAAGGTGAGAAAATAGTTTGATTCTTCAATTTTATATAATCATAATTTTTGTTAAATATGTTTTGTTGCTTTCATTTTGAGTGGTCTTTATATGTACATATTGCATATACTAACATCACCTTTAGATTCTACGCTGCAGATTCTCAAACGATTTCAAACATCCCTTTGCAAAGGTGCGTACAGACTTCGCGCATTTCGTTTTTCATCACCTGATTGGTTGCGTTCAAAGCCACTGATCGGTGAGTGAACGATGAGACCGGTGAGTGAACGTGGCTCTGAACGAAGCATTATTTGGTCGTTGAACGATGCATAGACTCACATGCAGCGCTAGTATATTTTGAATTGAAATCGGCCATTGAGGGGACAACCTGAAAGATTATTACATACTAAAGATCTTGAAGATTTTTGTAATTTCAATTTCAATTTAATTTCAATTTATTGGAAAAAAAAGATACATTGTAGTGAATGTAGTTAATCAGTGTGGATGCGACAGGCACACTACCCAAAACCGCACTCTACACAAAGTAATAAAGAATAATAAGAAAACAAAAACAACTTATATACTCTTTCTTGAAAATGTCATTATGTGTGATTTATTAACATTAATTATTAAACCATTTACAGAGCTCCATGTGATAATCTCATTAATATCCTCTTGTAATGTATCATAATCATTTACACCGGTAATAGTTTTATATATCTTAACATCATCGGCAAATAAAAGACCTTTAGAGTTTTTTTAATACATCAGGTAGATCGTAATCTATGATATTACAAAAATATATATTATATAATATCTCGCGCTAAAATACCTCAATGGCAGCCTTTAATTTCAAGTAAGAGCTACCATGGGAAGGTATAGGCATTGTGAGTTATACCTCTTCAAGGTCTTTGGTCTAACTGATAAGAAAAAAATACGTCATATCCGGTTCATTCACTGATCAACTCATCATACTTTTCTAACTGATGGAAAAGAACGTAGAGTAGCTGAACGTAAACAGACACGGCTGAATACGAGGCTGTTTACAATTATAATGGACTCCATTATAATGTATGTGGGAGCACAGAAATGCATAATCACATAAATTCAATAACATTTAAAATATTATCCAAAGCATTTTCAACAACTCCAATCATTCGATGGTTTTCATTTGATTATACAATGAGATAGGTTAGGTTCTAGTTTTGTTTAAATATAAGCAGCAGAGGAAACATCTGTCAGTCATGACTCATGAGCAACCGTTCAGCCACAGAATACATACAGAATGGAAGGTACCTTTCTAACCAAGACTTGTTTAAATATAAGCAGCAGAGGAAACATCTGTCAGTCATGACTCATGAGCAACCGTTCAGCCACAGAATACATACAGAATGGAAGGTACCTTTCTAACCAAGACTTGAGTGCACCAAGATCACGATACGTGACTGTATCATCTTGTTTAATTAAAATTACCGCTATATTACAATGCTACACTTTCTTTCAAGATGACGCATTTTGGCGTTAGGATACTAGCCGACTTTCCATTCTGTGGTTCTTCTGTGATCAGGTTTTTTACTGAACGTAAAAAAAACACAATGGAATTGATCAGTGGCTTTGAACGCAACCAATGCAACGAGTTTTGGTGTTGTTCGCAGGACATTACTCATGGCGAAACCCGGAGAAAGGCACCTGGTTCATCCAGGCCCTGTGTGAGGTGCTGGAGGAGGAAGGCACGAAAAGCAGTCTGCAGGAGATCCTGCTGGAAGTGTCGCGTCGCGTCGCCACCAATCACGAGAGCTACAACGACATGATCGCCTGGCAACACCAGAAGAAGCAGGTGCCTCAGATCAACTCCACCCTCTTGCGTCAGGTCTACTTCAACCCGAAACAGACCTTCAACGAAGATTAGAGGTACGTAGCAAATAGTATTTTCCTACAGTTACGTTGAAAAGTGGCCATTGCTGCACTGATTACAGAACGCAAAGAATCACTTTTCCGCTCTAGTGCGGGAAACATTTTTCTGCACTCCAGATTTGCAACATGGCAACGCAAAATACTTAGTAGGTTATATGGAGCAACAGTGCAGCAAAATCAAAATGAAGTTGGTAACAGTGACTGCTGTGGCTGCTGTAGTGAGCAGAGGTGCAACCAAGCACAACGCGCTAATTATTATTCATTATATATTATAACCAAGGACAACGAGGACTTTAGGATTTTAGGATTAAGGTTTTTATCAATAATGAAATTACACAGAAAAACATTTGATGGATTTCAGGCAATTTTACCCATAATTACCCACTTTTCATATTCAATGGTAACTGTAGGAAAAACTTAATGTGAAATACGTGCGCAAAGTTCCTCTGCTGCACTCAAGAAACCATTCCGCCCGAGCCGTGACTTTCGGTGCAGCAAACTGTCACTTTGCGCACTAGTTGCACAAATAACTATTTCCTCCACCTACTGGCTAAAGTACTTACTTTACTCCCTGAAACATAATACTAAAGTGTCACTTTTTCGCTCTTGGTAGTAAAAAACAGTAAAACTCCCTAGGGAGGAAAAGTGACACCATTTAAATAACATGGGAAGCATCTCTATTTTAAAAACTTACATGGTAATAGGTTAGAAGGTCTAAGCTCAGATGAGAAAGCATAAAGAGGTGTCTGTCATTGAGTCAACTGAATTCAATACCACAACCAGAAATTTGATCAACTCATGAAATATAATATGTTTGTATGATATTATATTCTTAATATTAGTAGACGATGAAAATTTATACAATTTTAAAAATATTTTATTCTATTCAAAATACCAGTCAACAAATATTTTTGATCTGCAATTCAAATCTGAACCGCGTGATCTGGAGTCAGCCATTTTTGGTAGCCTGCCCAGCTGATATAATTGTTAGACCTTTGGCCGATAGATAGCGCAATCGGCAGTGCCAATCAGACGACCGCTTTTCAGGTTTTAGATTTTAGGTTATGTTGTTAGGAAACATTGTCACCAATACGTAAGTTATTAAAATGATTTTATTTGCAGTTTCTATAAAAAAATGTAGATGGAGGAAAAATGTTGTGTACATCACGAGTGAAAAATACTTTTTCTCCCTCAGGAAAATTGTTGCCCTCGGCTTCGCCTCGGGCTTCAAACTTTTCCCTCAGGGAGAAAAAGTCGTACTTTTCACTCTAGATGTACAAATAACTATTTTCGCCCCACTTGGATGTAATGAGCTGGTTTTCGTGCGTCATATTGAGGCCGAAAATGATTGTTCTCTGACCAGGCCGGTAAAAGTTTTACAGCCCCTAGGGCTGTAAAATATCCTTGAAGTCAGCTGATTCTGATTTGATGTGAACGTGTTTACAAAATGGTTTATGATCCTAGTTTATGCTTCTAGAATTGAATAAGTATCCTGCAATAAGATATTATCATTTTATTTGGATGAATAAAATACAGATAAGATATATATTATAAACTATTCAAATTCGATTTTCAGAGTAGGATAGAACTTCTAACCTAAACTTCCGAAGTCAATGACAACAAGCATTGTTGACGTTGACATTCAGATTGGCCAAATTTCAAGTGTGCTAAGACACAGCTGATCAAAAAACTTTTCATTATTTGTGTTTATTATTCAAGAATCAAAACATTTATAATATCATCTTATTGTCATTTGGAAGAAAAAAAAGTATAAACTCAACCTCTTACATAATTGAGCACAATCTTTTAGGTTATTTAGACAAATAAGAATAAAAAAAAAATACTTGGACAATTTCCTGATATTCAGATTACCTCAGATTTGCTAGAGCTATGACCTTCCTGTTTTGCTTTCAGAAGTGCCTAATAAACAATTATTCTCATATGTATATTGTTTATTTTTCTGTGTGGCGAAAAATAACGTTCTCACCATGGGCAAAATTGTTTTTCCGGCTCTCAATCTTTTCTAGTCCTCGGCCTACGGCCTCGGACTTGAAAACCGATTTCGAGCCGGAAAAGTCTCATTTTCGGCCCTAGGTGCGAAATATACTATTACGTCACATAGACGGGAAGGGCCCTTTTGCAGGGCAAAAATGACGTTTCTAGTCGAGGCGTTAGCCGAGACTAGAATTTCATTCGAGCCCTGCAAGAGTCATTCACGTCCAAGTAACATACACTACTTTTTGTCATAATAATCCAAAGAAGAATTTGGAAATAGAAAACTTTACCTGCTTGTGCTGAAATTACTACATGCATTCCTTAGACCAGTTATAGAATAGACACGGCCCATTGTATATTCATACTGAAAGTCGATGAAGCCAACATCTACTGCCAAATCCACCCATCTTGACCCCACGCATCGTATATAAATTATAGAAAACTTTTTTGAGTTTGTTGTGTAAGTGTTTGTGGTGTTTAACTTACATTGTTGTTAAACATAGTTTGCTTTCCATAGCAGATTGTTATTTATTTGTGTAGTTATTATTTATGAAAATGGTAATCTCCTGCGCAGCTTATAATTGCACTGAGATTTTTAGGAAAAAAGTGGAATATCTTTTCATGCGTAAGTTGAAATTTATACACATAAATATTGTAAGTTGTAACTGTAATATTATCCTTGGTTATGATGTAAGTGAACTCATTGCAGCATGACAATAAAATAGTTTTGTAGGCTACCGTACCTTATTATTTTCAAAACACATTATAAATTTGAAGCTGATATCACATAAAACATTATAACTTAACCGATATCGTTTTTTCCCGTAGCTAGAAATAACCTAAAAAGACCATGAATCTGAAATAGACACAATCTGAAAGTTTTCCATATGATGCGTGATGTCACTGTTGTGACATCAAGATGGGTGGATTTGGCAGTAGATATTGGCTTCAGAGGCTGGACTTCCCAGCGTGTCTATTCTATAACTGGTCTAAGATGCATTCTATAAACATAACCTAGTTTACAAATTCCGAATAAGGAATTTCTTGATTGTAGTTGACAAAATTTCCACCTGGAGCGCTAAAATGCGGTTTTTTTGTAGCAGTTTTGCTGTTCCTATTTCGGAAGTAGGAAACATACTCGACTGTAAAGAAAACATATGATTTATTACAGTATAGTGTGCTGTAATGAGAATGCATTCTATAAATATAACCTAGTTTACAAATTCCGAATCAGGAATTTCTTGATTGTAGTTGACAAAACTTCCACTTGGAGCGCTAAAATGCGTTTTTTTTGTAGCAGTTTTGCTGTTCCTATTTCGGAAGTAGGAAACATACTCGACTGTAAAGAAAGCATATGATTTTCTAATACACTAGTAGTTCTGTGAACAATAGACCTCACGCAGTATTCTCATCCACAAGTACCTGATTGAAACTATAGACCTTATGGAAATACAGCAATAGACTGGCTTCTCCACACATCTGTGTAATCACTTGTCAGCTGATTTATGATGAATAATTCTATAGTCTGATTTTTACTCTAATATTGGCTTATGAAGGAGGCTCCTTTTCCCTTTTTCATTATCCTTGGAATGCAAAATTTCAAAAAAACATTGTATATAGGTCGACGCGCAATTAAAAAAGGAACATACCTGTCAAATTTCATGAAATTCTATTACCGCGTTTCGCCGTTAATGCGCAACATATAAACATTTAAACATTCAATCAAACATTTAAACATTAAGAGAAATGCCAAACCGTCGACTTGAATCTTAGACCTCACTTCGCTCGGTCAATTAGAGGTTGGTAGAAAGAATGGTTTCCCATATTTCACTGTAGCTGCAAATCCATTAACATTTCATTCCACCATCATTTCATTTCATCATGTAAGTGCCACAGATTAACTCGACCCTCTTGCGTCAAGTTTACTTCAACCCGAAACAGGCCTTCAACGAAGATTAGAGGTTCGTAGGTGAACTGGTTTCCCATATTTCACTGTAGCAGCTAATTCATTATCATTTCATTCAATCATCATTTCATTTCATCATGAAAGTGCTACAGATCAACTTGACCCTCTTGCGTCAGGTCTACTTCAACCCGAAACAGGCCTTCAACGAAGATTAGAGGAAGAAACACAATTTTATTTTGTCACATCCACATTTATTAGACATTGATACAGGACTGCAGTTTCGTGTTGAAACCGAGTTTATTAATGTCCAATAAATGTCGACGTGACAAAATAAAACTGTGTTTTTCAATATGGAAAAATTCGACAATATCAATTTTCATTCAAATAAATGTTATGAAGATTAGAGGTTCGTAGGATAGCAATTACATCATCATTTCATTTCATTTCTAAACAGATAAATAAATATAATTTTGTTGTCAAGAAACATACATGTTATGGCCAATGTCAAGTTCACAAGTTGTATTATAATCTAGAATGAAGTCGTATTACTATTTCACAATTAATGTTTTCATCGAAATATGTGTTTTTATTCATTCAATAGTTTACAATAGAATACTTGCAGCAACAAAGTTACTTTCATTATGCAAATGCCACAGATCAAGGTTCCACAGTTCGTAGGGAAAATGCTCTTCCATATTAATTTCATTCTAGGAGCAATGTTCAATTAATTGTTGATCGGCTGGCAATGTTCAGTTGAACAAAGATTAGAGGTTGGTAGGAAAACTGGTTTTTCATATTTCATGGTAGTGGAAAATTCATTATCATTTCATATTTTCATCAAGCAAGTACCACAGATAAACTCCATGCTCTTGCGTCAGGTCTACTTCAACCCGAAACAGACCTTCAACGAAGATTAGAGGTTCGTGAGGTTTGTAGGTGAACTGGTTTTCCATATTTCATTGTAGCAGCAATTTCATAATAATTTCAGAGTCTCATTTCTTGATGCAAGTACCACAGATCAACTCGATCCTCTTGAGTCAGGTCTGCTTCAACCCGAAACAAGCCTGCAATAAAGATTGGAGGTTCGTAGAAAAACAGATCTAATGCCTAGTCCATACGTTGGCCCAGCGACTTGGCAAGCCACTTGGCCACGTTGGTCTTGACATCCTCACTGCAATGTGACCATTTGTGGATGCTCGGCTGGTCACTCGCCTTCCTTCGACAAAAATCGGAGCGATGGCAAGCAAAGGCCACTAAAGGCGAGCGCTGGCAAACCAGCCATCCACACTCTCGCGCTCGTCGTCCTTTGTACGCATTGGGCCAGAGTGTGGATGCAGCCTTACATTTCACTTTAACAGGAATTCCATCATCATTTTATTACCTCATACAAGTGCCTCAGATCAATTTCACCATCTTGCGAATTATTCGTACAACGATAAGACAATTTCAGCTCATTCCACATTAGATTCTTCCATGGAGAATCCACTTGTTCATTCATTCCTATCATGATATACTCTATATACTCAACTTGCTTGATTATTTTGAGATGGATCGCAGACAACAGTGAATAGTTATTTGTGCAACTAGTGCGCAAAGTGACAGTTTGCTGCACCGAAAGAAACGTTTACGCCCGAGCCGTTGGCGAGGGCGTAATGGTTTCTTGAGTGCAGCAGAGGAACTTTGCGCACGTATTTCACATTAAGTTTTTCCTACAGTTACCATTGAATATGAAAAGTGGGTAATTATGGGTAAAATTGCCTGAAATGCATCAAATGTTTTTCTGTGTAATTTTTTTATTGATAAAAACCTTAATCCTAAAATCCTAAAGTCCTCGTTGTCCTTGGTTATAATATATAATGAATAATAATTAGCGCGTTGTGCTTGGTTGCACCTCTGCTCACTATAGCAGCCCAGTCACTGTTACCAACTTCATTTTGATTTTGCTGCACTGTTGCTCCATATAACCTACTAAGTATTTTGCGTTGCCATGTTGCAAATCTGGAGTGCAGAAAAATTTTTCCCGCACTAGAGCGGAAAAGTGATTCTTTGCGTTCTGTAATCAGTGCAGCAATGGCCACTTTTCAACGTAACTGTAGGAAAAATATATTTCTCATAAGTTTTAATAAACTTATATAATTATATAATTCATACTCATTCGGCCTGACTGAGTGTGAATAGTCCAATTATAACTCATGGTAATTATATTTTTACTGCTATGTGCGAATCTAGCTTAAACCTCTTCATGCAATTTTATAAATTGTTTTTCAATTCAATTTATTACTTGTCATGGCTAAACAATGGTAAGCATAGACAATAGTCACGTACATTAAAATTTTAACATTCATTTACAAAGTAAGACTAGATGAATTTTTAAAATTGTGGAAATATAATATTTGAAAACTTATAAATAATATGTCAGTTACAACTCATACTTATATAGAAACAATAAAATCTGGAAACATTAACATTGCACTCGAAAGTGACACGATAGATTCTTAATACATTTTTTCAGTCATATTTTGTTTTTCTCTTTATCAGTTTATTAGGGATTGCCTAAACTATAGGGACACTGGGCTTTCAACCAGATTTTCAGTCTTGGCCTGAAAACTGTCAGTGTTTGAGCCTCTTTCAAGTGGTTCGGCAACGAATTAAATACTTTGTTAGCCATATTCTGTGAGCTGTGAGCTAGATTTGTAAAAGGTCGTTCTGTGTGGCTCAATTCTCAACGCACCTCTGGATCTTGTGTTATGACTATGGATATTTGACCCAGTAAAATTTTAAATTTGGTTTTCTCTATTTTCAGGTTACTGCCTTTAGGTTAATTTCACAACAGTTTTGAGAACGAGTCTGTTCAGAAGCCCAGACTACTCTGCAGCCAACGATTGAATAGCAGTGCTCAAAAGCGTAACCAAGTTATAGCATTTCCGAAAAGCCGTTCTCGTTTACAATCAATATACTACTATCAACTGTTGTTATGCTAGCATTTTTGTATAATCTTCCTTAGTTGAATTTGCATTTATGGAATATTTTTAACCACTAAGTAGAACTCGTATTCTTATATAAATATTTTTTATCTTATGAAATATATATTCTAGTTTTAAGTGTATAATCAAGTTTATATTTTGATTATAATTAGCGGTATGGCATATAATATAACCAGCCACATGTATTTAGCTTCAACATGAAGCGAGTTTGCATGTTAGATAAAATTGTAGTGTTTTTCTATACTGGAAGCTAGCTAGTTATATAAATAGTAGTGTTATCTAGGGCAAACACTGCCAAAAACTGTAAACAGTTGTCATTTCCTCGGAATTGAATGAAGATGTAAACTCAGTATTAGATCTGCACTGTCACTCGATGTAGTATTTGAGCCTTGTAGACTTCACATCTTCAATTGGAGATACATTTTGTGTGTTGAAATCATAACAGTTGTTTTAATTCTTACTCATGATAAATTTTTAATTGGAGATAAATTTTGTGTGTTGAATTAATAACAATTATTTTTACTCATGATAGAATTAGGCCCGGTTGCACAACAGCCGGTGAAATTTTAACTGTGATTAATTCACAAGATCCAATCAGAGAAGGCATTTTTGTAAAGACGGCTTCTCTTATTGGCTCTCGTGGAATCAATTAATCACGGCTAAAATTTAACCGGCTGTTGTGTAACCTACATTTAATCTTGTAAAAAGTTATCGGTCATACCAAATCTGTATGAAATTAGTGAGACTAAATCATTTTTCCAACTGGATTTTGAACATTTACATGGCATCATGTAGTTTTTTGATGTAATTAATTCAGTGTGATTGACAAATTATAATTTGATTCTTTTAAAACAGCATCACTATATCCAACATAGGCATTTATCATAATATTGCGCAATTTGATAAATTTTGGGAATACATTTCTAAACATCACAATATAGGTCATATTGAATGACTGCTGTGATGTATTGAATGTAGTTTGCCAAATATATATTAAAATTGTATATTGATGCCAAACTAGTTGTCCCGGTAATGGATAATACCATAGCCACCTCTAATACACCTGTATTATAGGTGGCTATGATAGTTGCACAAGAGCATGTTAAATTTTAACCGTGATTAAATGCCATAAAAATCAATTAGAAAAACTTTCTTTACAGAAAAGCTTCCTCTGATTCGTTCTCGAGGCATTTAATCATGATTAAATTCAACAGGCTCTTGTGCAACTGGGCCAAACTCTGTGTTTAGTAGACATACTTTGATTTTACTGAACTTCATTCAATTCCGAAAATTCATTAAATGTTAATTTCAACGTAAAGACCAATTTTTTCTATGTTTTTGTGTTATTTTATCCTATAGATTTTTAATGTCTGTATCGCTTGAAAAATATTAGAAGTATTTGTAAAGAGAAGGAAGATTTTGCAATAGAAATCTGCCCCAAGTCTTTCAAAGAAGTGTCTTGTTCCTTTACATAATAATATTGTAATATTACTGAAATAGTTTTAGCGATATTTGAACAACCAAGAAGAGGGTTGTAATGAATAAATACATTTTTGAAAATATTTGTTATTCAAACATCTGATCTCTTTTTTACTAGTTTTATATTGACGTTGCTGTGATTTGAAAATGTTATGACAGTTTTGTCAAAATGTACAGTCATGTGAGTGTTTATACAGTTATGTTTCATTAAGGGTGGCTTTTCAGATCTCTCTCTTTTATTAATTTTTCTTGAAGATTTTTTGTGTATTTCTTGTACTGGTGATTGACATTGTACACCCATCACATGATCCCATTCATCAATATTTAAAATGGTTTATTTAGATGTAAAAAATTGTCTTTCATTACATCATAAAAGTTTAATATACTCTACAACGGAAAACTATTTGCTGAACTAATTAGAACATGTATTGAGGCATGATAAACTAGGTAAATTGTTGGCCCTTATATGCGATTTCCCAACAATGTTTGTCTAATCACCCATAAACATTAATTTATTTATTCATTCCTCAATTAAAACAAAGGAAAGTCATATCTAAACAAGATTTTACGCTCCATTAGGTGTTAGACAAACTAAATTATTCTCAACTATAAAAACTCACTATCACCCTTTTATTATATTTTATATCAAACCAATAAATTTATATAATTAAACATTCAAGTAACCTTATATTAAAATATTTAATCATCAAATATTCTTGATATTACACTTTATAGGTGTCTAGGAAAACTAGAACTCACCTTATTGTGTCCCCTATTATATTTATTGCAAACGTATTTATTTTATTTATAACCTTATTGTTGTAATCCCCTTATTATTTTTCCTTTTCAAAGGATAGATATTCTCCTGATACATCTTTGCCAGATGTCTCATAATAAAACTTGAAAATGTCACTTGTGTTTATCTACAAAGTTTTATGAGAATCTGTTGGTAAGGTGTAGCTAGTATGTTACACCATAGACAAATAATAATAGAATGGTATCTTGCATTTTTAACGATATCTTTTCTCTATGGTTACCCCAACTCTGCTCATGATTGTTGTATCTTATCCCCATCTCTGGGATGTATCCTATTGAATATATGAATGAAATATTTTCAGTAGCCAAGCTCTGCTCAGAAATTGTTATTTCCAATTCATTAGAATTTATTGCTTCTTTGAGAGAAAAAACTCCACCAATTTGTCGTTTTTCTTTATATATTGGATAAATATTATTTTGAGTGTTATATCTCAATTTAGTTCAATTAAAATTCAAAATCTGCCAATTTATACATATAGGTGAGATGAAGAGAAAAAGCTCAACTGAAACGGTCTTTTATCGTGTTCAACAAATGTTTTGCGATCAAGTTGTTAATTACCAAGATATTTCTCACCACTCTCCTATTATTGAACTAGCCGCCAGGCTCGCTTCGCTCGCCATATCCGTCTAGCCAGGGGGATCCGCCACCTGGACCCCCGTAAGAAATTAGTTCAGCGGGCTTGCTTCGCTCGCCATATCAGGCGATATAATATTCCCAGTAATAGCTCTGATTGAAGTAGCAGTGCCCCCAATCAATTTTTCCGCGATAAATGCATTTCAATCTTCATCTTGGTGCCAACCTAACAAAGTCAACTCAAACTTAATGCCAACCTGACAAAATTATTAATTTAGTTACCAGTTAACAACTGTTTCGAAGAGGTACTCTCTCTAGATTATAGTTCTATATTAACATATGGTATGGACATTTTTCAATTATAATTAAGAGATTGGAATAAGAAGAATATACATGATAAAAGACGAAATTTAAACCCTTAAAAACCACCGTTAGAGTTAAAATATTGCCAAAAGATTTCTTAGTGCGCCTCTAAAGGGCCAACTGAACATACCTACCAAATTTGAACGTTTTTGGTCCGGTAGACTTTTAGTTCTGCGAGTGAGCGAGTGAGTCAATGAGTGAGTGCCATTTCGCTTTTATATATATAGATAGATAGAAGATAAATATCGATGCGCCGAGCTTCGCTCGTTATTTTTATTTATTGATAAACAGAACACAATTCTCTAAAATGATCGTGTTTATATTTCACAGCTGGCTATACGTCATCTTATGAATTTCGGGGAAGCGATATTTTGATTTTTCACATACTCACTTCCTCACCCACTTTTTTCTATCCACAGCTGTTTCAGCCAAGGATGAATATCATCCTTTTAATGTCGTTCAGCGAGTTTTCCCAAGGATGAGAGAGACCTAGTGCAATCGAATCTTCATATCATAAACCTACTATGTTCCAAATTTCGTGAAAATCGTTAGAGCCGTTTTCGAGATCCGTTAAACATAAATAACCAGATATATAAATACAGAAATTTCTCGCTTAATGTAATAGGATTATCATGACAAGGCAATTTTCGAAGAGGTTTAGGAATAGAATGAAATCCAAGTTTCGACTTCAACCTTATATTGGATTGCTTGAAAAGAATAATTGAGTTTGAAAATCCATCAATACCAGAATAATATCCAAACAAACAATTTAAAAACCAGGAATGAAAAGTTTTCATAGTTTCTTATAGCTTCTGGCTATTTTCCCATGTTTCAGAAGGATGACCTCTTATATTATCATCACATAGTTCTTGATAAAAGTTGATCATCATCAACTAGATATGGCTAGAAAGAAAAACTAGAAAGTTTCTTCTCAAAGACCACATTAATCATCATGCGACTTTTTCCAATAGAACAACTTTAAATCCATCAACTCCAAGTCACATTTAATAATTCTGAACCCAATCCACTCAAAAATACCAAAGTCGCAAACCGTGGAAAAATAAATGGCTACTGAAACAATAATTTTCTCTTGGTCTTGACAAAAATTATAAATACTCTGCAGTAAGAATTGATAGAGATGATAATAATTCATTTTTTATTCAACTTGAAACTTAGCAGAAAGAAGCCATTTTTCAGGCGCTGTAAAATATATAATAATCTAGTTTTAGGCTCAATTCTCAAATCGAGTTGTTTCATCCTGTTTGTAAATTTTGTGTGGAAATAACTTACAGCATTTTCTAATCCAAACGTTCTATTACGCCAGCAAGCGAACCTCCTAAACTTCTCACTTTATGTTATGTCAATCACCAGTTCTGATATCACTTACTAAATTCTGAATTCCATTTTGTTATTGTGAAGCTTTTCAACTAATTGAAAATGCGACCAAGTCTTTACTAATATGAATGAAAGACCACCACCTCTTACTTTTCGATTATATTTTGTTAAAATTTCAAAAAATCTCAATTATAATAAACCATTAGTCTTTCAACAGTAAAATAAAACGGTTTGTAATTAAGATAGATTATATGTATATTAAGATAAGAAAATCCAAAGCACTATTCATGGTGTATAATTGTTGTGACTGAAATTGCATTTTATCCTGAAGAAATGAAATATGGTAAAGCTGTATTGTTTCCTGTGCTATTTTTGGTGTAGGAATTCATAAGAATTATTTATTCCTAATAATTGTTTAATTAACACTCAATCGGATTTATTATGGATAACTGAATAAATATTAGAAATCAAATCAAAAGTCATTGATAGTTCATTAATTTGAAATGTTTGAAGCTCAAGGTTAGAAACTTTACTAGTACTTTATTTTGTGCCTCTCAATTTTGTATTTTAATATCTCAAAAAACCATTAGTAACGATCATACATTTGTAGATTATTCATTTGTATCATACTGAAATATCAATTAATTTTTGTAAACCTTGATTGTTCTGGTTTATGAAGGCAGTAAGTTGGGAAGTAATATTGGTATCGTGGTCGCACTGATAAGCTATCAATAAGTTAAGCTACATGCGCCTGGTATTCCCGTTGTAAGGGTGACCACTTCAAGAGCCAATAATCTCTCTAAATACTTTGAATGGTAAGAGTTGTGCTATTTCTCCATAATTGAAATAATAAGACTTTGATGTTGTAAATATCGATTTAAAATGGTTCTGTAATTTAAATTAATTTTGAACAGATAGAGTGATTTTGGCAAGACAACATCTACGTCTTAAGCTGGGTTTACACCAAAGTTATTATCAAAATGTTAATAACTTAATCCTTATAGATTCTATTAGATTGAACGGAACTTGACAAACACTTATGTTAATCATGTGTATGATAAGATATGTTCAATCTAATAGAATCTATAAAGATTAAGTTATTAACTTTGGTGTAAATGCAGCTTAATTCTTTCAATCCTCAAAATACCATCCATGAGTAGAAAATCGCTTTTTGGTGGTTTGGAGCCTACCTAAAGCTGTATGCTCACTCAACATTTATTGAGTAGACCTGATTTTATTTTTTATTGATGATCTCTCATCACCATCCATCTTATTACCCACGCACAAGTCTAAAGCTCATGTGGGCATCACCCTCAGCAAAGAAAACGTCTCGAGGAAATGTCACCCTCATTTGAATTGTTATTTTACTTCTGTTATGTTACTCTATTTAGATCAAGTAGTTGTAGTCCAGTGTTATTATTAGTTCAATGTTTTTTTTTTAGCTTTAATAAGTTTGATTTCACTGACTTAAAGCTCTTTTTTGTATCATTTTTAAGCAATTATATCCTTTAAATAAGCCATAGAAGTTAGTTTTTATACTTGTATGTTGTATCTTTTGTAAGACTAGTATTTGATTGAGTTTATTCGACGTTACCACCTTCCAGTTGCCAATGATCGGTGTGGTATATCATCGAAAATATGGAGACCATCACAGTTATTTCATAACTATTCCTGGATACTTTTAATTCATTAATAATTACAATGTTGACATTTCCCATAATTTTGTGTCTATGCATGAGAGGGGATATAAATTTTGATTGTAACTTACCCTCAAAAGCAACGAAAACGTTGGATAAATCTGGGAACTTCCCTAAATGTTTGTCTGGCAATATAGTTTATGGATTTTACTTGTCTTGAAACCCTAGATTAAAATAATTTTTTGTAGTAACGTACGAACAAATATTTCAAGATGTTTTCATGAATTTGAATTCTTCAATGTTGCTTTCCATCGCGCTTACTATTAAATCAAACGACTAGATTAAAAATAGAACGACTATAGTAAGGTCCACGTTATAATGGCAGTGAAGAAAGATAGGAGAAAAACGTTGCCAAGTCTCTCCATTTTGCCACTGACTGTACACAGCTGTTACTCAATTCATCCCATTAAATTTAATCTAATAATAATTATCATTTCTTTGATAAAATAATTAATTTATTGTCAAATTAATCAATGGAATATATTTCTTCATAATTTGATTCAAAAATTTGCTTTCATAACTGAGATCAGATTTTTATTTTTATACAAACCTGAAATGGCGGTTAATTAAAAATCTGTGATATAACAATATGAATTTCAAAAAAAAAACAGAAATTAAGTTATTTGATAGATATTCTACTCCAATTTCTTTTAAAAATAGTAGAAAAATAGGAATCCTATTCAAAAATAAGTAATTTCAATGGATTAATTCTGAAATAACTTTTCAATATTATTTATACCGGTACGAGTAGGTCTAACCTATACGGGTAGGCTAACTGAAGCATGGATCAAGTCTAGGATGGTGAGTTATCAATTTTTAAAATGTCATTTCAGGTATTTTAATTTGTGTTTCTCATAGGGTAATGTTTAAAAATTATTTCATTGTTTCAAAAATACATTTTAAATCAATTATACGACTTGTGTACTCAAGTATTTTGATAGAATGAAGAAAAAAATGGCGGCTGAGAATTGTTTGGTCAGTTTTGTACAGTCACTGTCAAAAGTGAATATAAAATATTCTGGCAAATAGACAACATTGCAAAGCGAGAGAGAGATAGTGCTATCTGTTTTGTTGTATGATAGAAAAGGACAGCAACAGTATTGTCAATCGTACACTGCCATTATAATGTGGACCTCACTATAGAAGTCAAATTTGAATAAAATTCTATTACACGCGCGTATTATGTTCTCTATCAATGGGATATGATGTCATGAAAAAAATATTTCAAATTTCTCGCCTGATATCAAACTCTATCATTTATTATTCAAACTATTGTTTATTATCAAAAACGTCTATTAACAATAATTGTTAATCTCAATAAAAATGTATAATTAAATTTTGATCACCGAACTCAGCTCTTACAGAGAGAGTGTACTGATTAGTTTTGTGTGAACTGTTTTTATTTGCTCAAAGCACTGCGTAAAAATTATTTGAAGACTGATGAATTTTTGCTGCCATTTTCGTTGTAATATTCTTCGAACATCAATTCAACTGCCATTAATTCCAATCCAAAAATTAATCCATATTTTCCCTGCTTCAGAAATTTTTGTTAAAATGGATTAACGGAGAGAAAACCTTGATTGGAATTATCATATTATTTTAAATTCATGATGTTCAATGTAATTTTATTTAAAATATTAAATTTATGTATTCATCTCTTTACAATATCTATACAGTATCATGCTAAAGCTGCGTTTACACCAAATTATTAACAAAATGTTATAGATTCTATTAGATTGAATATAACTAATTATACCCATGATGGAGATGTGTGTTTGACAAGTTCCGTTCAATCTAGTAGAATTTATAAGGATTAAGTTATTAACATTTTGATAACTTTGGTGTAAACCCAGCTTAATATTTCATTTTTAGCTATTCAATAATTGTATGTTTATTCAATAACCAATGTTTCAACAACTGTTATGACATTAGGAGTTCTCAATAAGGCAATTGAATTGTTTTTGTTCATTGAATAATATCACTTTTGTGAGAAAGGAATAGATAGATTAATTAAAAGTTTGGTAAAAATTATGCTCATTTACTGATTGTGTTGGATACTTTATGTGATATTGATATTGATCTTTTCAACAGGCTTTGCAAGCCATATAAATAATATAAATCTGATTACGACTATAAATCTCAATGATGATGGCATTATATTTTGGTTTGTATATTTCTGGACTCGGAATTTGATTCAAAGTGAATCAACATAACATCCCTTTTAAACATTGGCTTACTACTATCAAAATTCGGAAAGGGACCAGTTTTCATTCATTTATTCATAGACAATAGATAGAATGCAGGTAAAAACAACAGGCATTAGCCCAAAACTGCTTTAAACCTTAATTTGGAATACACAGTCTAGAGGTTATGTAAATGATAACTTAATTCACACACGATTTTGAGTCCAAAAAATGTATGTACTACAATAATTTTGAATTTAACAGATTAATTAATTTAAAAATACAAATCCAAACAAAAATCTTCCTTCACAATCACAAAAAATTTTACTTAAATCCACAAAAATTATACTCATGTTAAAATTCTAAACGACAAAACATCTGATGATCTGGTTTTGGGCTAGGCCTGTTGGTCGTTTTCTAATCATGTATTTGATTTGTGCATTGGTTAATGTAAATGAATTATATTATAGCCGAAGCATATCGTGTCTAAATAATTTTTAAAAAGGGTGCTCAGATTTATATATTGAAAATTAGTCCTAAAGAAAAAATACAATTTTACAAACCATTTATTATTGGTGCCTCTCCAATTTGTTCAAACCTGCATTATAATGTAATAAGCATGTTCTATTGTCATAAATTCAACCTAAATTCAATTTTTTTCGAAAAGAAAATGTTCTAAAATAATATTTCTTTGTAGTTATAATATTATTATTTACAAAGCCAGCAAACTTAGTGCCGTTTGCACACTGAAAGCTCAAACTTATTGAATCAGTTGTGGTTTTATCTCAAAATGAATCACATTATAGCAAATGAAACTTAGAACTGATTAATCCTATTTAAAAGATTGGGCTTCTTTTAAACTTTCACTATATGAACAACCCTGAGTAATTATTTTTCTATTACTGTATGAATACTTTTCTATTACTGTACTTGTTTTTATCATGTTGAAAATCAACTTCAAGGATTCAAGCTATTGATAGGTAGCCTAATTTTAATCAGACATTCATTGAATAATCAAATCAAATGTTTTTATTGGCCTTCAGAAATACATGTATCGACAAAGTGATGAAAAAGGAGCATAGTTATAATCTCATGAGAATAATATTGAAATTATTTCCATATTAATAATAGTAGATTCTGGGGAGGGGTGTGTAACTCATTTGTTATATCTAATGTTTCTTAGATTATGAATATGTCCCATCATGAGTTTTTCTACATAAATATGTTGAATTGGAACCGTTTTGGGTGTAAGCGTATGGTACTTTACTGTAAGTTGTGTAATTCGGAATGTTTAAATAAATAAATTCGACATAGATATTTCTGTATTTGAACTATCAAATCAAATAAGTTTTATTCTGCCAAAAAAATATTACAAATCAAATTACATACCGTACAAAAAAATCCAGAACAGAAAAAATACAAATTCTCATGAATTAATAAGAATAATGGATTAAATAAATTACATTACCCTGATTAAACTATCAATAATTTGCCATATTTGAAAGTTCGTCAAAAGCTCACAATCAGGTTTATCAACTTAATTTTCAACTATCAAGTAGTTAAATTTTTTAAATATTGTGTATTGTCAAATATTATTCGTCAACAGCTCACAACCAGGTTTATCAACTTAATTTTCAACTATCAAGTAGTTAAATTGTTTAAATATTGTGTATTGTCAAATATTATTCGTCAACAGCTCACAACCAGGTTTATCAACTTGATTTTCAACTATCAAAGAATATGAAGTGGGTAAATTGTTTAAATATTGATGGAAATTAATTTAAAAAACTCTTAATTGATATTAATCAACTGTATCATGCACTGGTAGGATGAAGCTACACTATAATGTGTATCAGTCAAATCTTTGATCTCTTGGTAACTAGATTATGTTTGTTAAAAGTTAAAATGTATCCAAACTATAGAATTTGAGATGATATTTTAATTAAAACAATTAGAAATTATCAGATTTTGTGGTGAACGGGGTATTGTACTGTGAGACCAACTTTTGATTTTCTTAGTGGTACTTTTAAACTAGTTTTAGCCTTTGTTGTATGTACCAAGAATAATCATTATTGGTTTTATTTGCATGTATTTTTTTAGATATTGAATAAACGTATTAGATAAGGAACAATGACTTTATTTCTTTAAAGTTTTATATTCCACTCCCTTACTGACTTTCAGGCGTTATATTTATGTATATTTGTTCAGTGGTAGAGTGGGCATTAATGTCCAAAATTCGTCACGTCATCAAATAAAAGTCATTCTATCTAGGCTACTTATTATTTTCTTTACCTTCTAAAATAGGTGAGAAAAGTACCTATTGCTTTACAAAATCATAAAGTTACAGAAATTTAAAAATTTGATTTTATTTATTTATTTATAAGGTTAGCAAAAAAATACAAGAATCGGAAAAGAAAAAACAGGCTATTGCCTAAAACTTCTTCAATTTCCTAATTTAGTTTTAAATTGTCCAAATATTATAGGTTATGTTCATTCAAATTTCTACACCAAATCACAATCTAAAATATAAATTAGAATAATTTTAAATTTGGATGGATTAATAATAAAAGTTTCTTAAAAACATGAAACAAACTATAAATTCACAAAATTAAGAATAAAAACACTTAAATTTGAGCTCGAAAATATCACATTCAAATGTAAACATTAAAAAATCAAATAACCTTTTTTCAACTTTCTATATTTCACAACATGTTTTGACGTGTAATGTCATTTTCAATATCGTTAATATTGTTTCCACTCACTCACTTGAAAATGACATAAGTCAAAATTCAAAATAATATCTTGTGAGAAATGAAACAAAGTTGAAGAAAAGGTGCTTTGATTTTTTAATTTTTACATAAATAATACGAGTAGCCCAATACAGGGTAAGTTATTGATATTCACTGAAACATAAAATCTTACCTGCACTCTCAAATCAGAGAAATCATACATCTTCAAATGCTTATAACTCAAGAATAGGAGTGAGTCTAGTCAATGTGATTAAATATTATTGTTTCTCTCGTCAAGTACTATCATTCCTGAGAGATTGAGCGATTTGAATTTTTTACCATTTTTACAAAAAATCAGAGAAATCACACATCTTCAAATGCTTATAACTCAAAAATAGGAGTGATTTTCTCTAATATGATGACATATTTTTGTTCCTCTTCTAAAGTACTATCATTCCTGAGATTTTGAGCGATTTAAATTTTAGATCATTTTTGCAAAAATCCATGATGTTTCATTTCATTCATGGATTTCATGAAAAATGAGAAATCTCCGAGATTCGGTTGATATTCGGGCTATGGATAAGGGTTGACCTAACAAGTGTAGTAGTTAGCTGAGGGCTCTGAAATTGGGTCCGACATTTCCCAGGTCAAGCTTTATCTATGGTGCAAATCTCAGCCAAATCTGAGATACTTTTTGTTTCAGTCAGTTTCACGATGATTTTTATCAATTTTTTGTGAAAAATGGAAAACGCTCAAACTTTGTGATCTTATGGTCTTAGATGCGAGAAAAACGAATCTGGAATCAGATTTGCAAAATTCCTTACCGTTCAGGAGATATGACAATTTGAAAATTTTATGTTTGCAGCTTCATAACTCATCCTGTATAGTAGCTGGGGGTGTCAGATTTGGATCCAAATTTTCTCAGGTCAAGCTTTATCTATGGTGCAAATTTTAGCCAAATCTGATCTGTTCAGTGTGTTTCACGATTGTGAGTCCATTATTACCATCATTTTTTGAGTAAAAGTCGCTCAAGCTTCGTGATCTCATGATGCGAGAAACACGAATCTGGAATAAGATTTGCAAAATTCCTTACCATTCAGGAGATATGACCATTTGAAAATTTCATGTTTGCAGCTTCATAACTCATCCTGTATAGTAGCTGGGGGTGCCAAATTTGGATCCAAAATTTCTCAGGTCAAGCTTTATCTATGGTGCAAATTTCAGCCAAATCTGAGATACTTTTTGTTTTGATGTGTTTCACGATGATTAGTCCATGGTTTTTATCAATTTTTTGTGAGAAATGAAATTCGCTCAGACTTCGTGATCTTATGGTCTTTGATGCGAGAAACACGAATCTGGAATCTGATTTGCAAAATTCCTTACCATTCAGGAGATATGACCATTTGAAAATTTCATGTTTGCAGCTTCATAACTCACCCTGTTGTGATCTTATGGTCTTTGATGCGAGAAACACGAATCTGGAATCAGATTTGCAAAATTCCTTACCATTCAGGGGATATGACCATTTGAAAATTTTATGTTTGCAGCTTCATAACTCACTCTGTATAGTATCTGGGGGTGTCAGATTTGGATCCAAAATTTCTCAGGTCAAGCTTTATCTATGGTGCAAATTTTAGCAAAATCTGATCTGTTCAGTGTGTTTCACGATGATTAGTCCATGGTTTTTATCAATTTTTGTGAAAAATGAAAATCGCTCAAACTTTGTGATCTTATGGTCTTAGATGCGAGAAACACGAATCTGGAATCAGATTTGCTAAATTCCTTACCGTTCAGGAGATATGACCATTTGAAAATGTTATTTTTGCAGCTTCTTAACTCATTCTGTATAGTAGCTGGGGGTGCCAAATTTGGATCCAAAATTTCTCAGGTCAAGCTTCATCTATATTGCAAATTCCAGCTAAATCTGAGATACTTTTTGTTTCAGTGTGTTTCACGATGATTTTTATCAACTTTTTGTGAAAAATGGAAAACTCTCAAACTTTGTGATCTTATGGTCTTAGATGCGAAAAATACGAATCTGGAATCAGATTTGCAAAATTCCTCACCGTTCAGGAGATATGACCTATTGAAAATTTTATGTTTGCAGCTTCATAACCCACTCTGTATAGTAGCTGGGGGTGTCAGATTTGGATCCAAAATTTCTCAGGTCAAGCTTTATCTATGGTGCAAATTTTAGCAAAATCTGATCTGTTCAGTGTGTTTCACGATTGTGAGTCCATGATTACCATCATTTTTTTGAGTAAAAGTCGCTCAAGCTTCGTGATCTCATGATGCGAGAAACACGAATATGGAATCGGATTTGCAAAATTCCTTACCGTTCAGGAGATATGACCTATTGAAAATTTCATGTTTGCAGCTTCATAACTCACTCTGTATAGTAGCTGGGGGTGTCAGATTTGGATCCAAATTTTCTCAGGTCAAGCTTTATCTATGGTGCAAATTTCAGCCAAATCTGAGATACTTTTTGTATCACTTTTTTAATCAGGGTGCCGAATTTGAATCCGACATCTCTCCGGTCAAGCTTCATCCATGGTATGTGTTTTAAGCTAAGTTAAAACACAAGCTTATCTTGTTCACTCACTTTGTGAACAAGATAATATAAAATATCCAATCAGAAGAATGACTCAGAGGAATTTCTATTATTTTTTGTGAAAGATAAAAATCGCTCAAACTTTGTGATCTTATGGTCTTTGATTCGAGAAACACGAATCTGGAATCAGATTTGCAAAATTCGTCACCGTTCAGGAGATATGTCAATTTGAAAATTTTATGTTTGCAGCTTCATCATTCATTCTGTATGGTAGCTGGTGGTGCCAAATTTGGATCCAAAATTTCACAGGTCAAGCTTCGTCTATGGTGTTAATTTCAGCCAAATCTGAGATACTTTTTGTTTCAGTGTGTTTCACGATGGTAAGTCCATGTTTTTTCAATGTTTTGTGAAAAATAAAAATCGCTCAAACTTTGTGATCTTATGGTCTTAGATGCGAAAAATACGAATCTGGAATCAGATTTGCAAAATTCCTTACCGTTCAGGAGATATGACCATTTGAAAATTTCATGTTTGCAGCTTCATAACTCACTCTGTATAGTAGCTGGGGGTGCCACATTAGGTTCAGACATTTCTCAGGTCAAGCTTCAATTATGATGCAAATTCCAGCCAAATCTGAGATACTCTTTGGTTCAGTGTTTTTCACGATGGTTATTAGTCCATGCTTTTCATAGATTTTTTGTGGGAAATAAAAATCACTCAAACTTTGTGATCCTTTGGTCTTTGATGCGAGAAACACGAATCTGGAATCAGATTTGCAAAATTCCTTACCATTCAGGAGATATGACCATCTGGAAATTTCATGTTTGCAGCTTCATAACTCACCCTGTTGTGATGTATTTTTATGGAAAAATAATAATCGCTCAAACTTCGTGATCTTATGGTCTTCAATGCGAGAAACACGAATCTGGAATCAGATTTGAAAAATTCCTTACCGTTCAGGAGATATGACCATTTAAAAATGTCAAGTTTGCAAGCTTCATAACTTATCCTGTATATTATTAGCTGGGGGTGCCGAATTTGGATCCGACATCTCTCCGGTCAAGCTTCATCCATGGTATGTGTTTTAAGCTAAGTTAAAACACAAGCTTATCTTGTTCACTCACTTTGTGAACAAGATAATATAAAATATCCAATCAGAAGAATGACTCAGAGGAATTTCTATTATTTTTGGTTTTTAACGTTACAATAAAAATAAAATATACTTTCACGATCACAAAACAAAGCAAAGCTTTATTGAATTTCACAAATATGTGTTTCTCTTGGAACCTGCAATATGGTTGTCTTCAAAGTCTTATTTTTCCACAGTGTGTAATATTTGTCTCTCAATGAATTCAGCTATCTCCGTCACGCACACATCAGCATCTATTTCCGCTCTCGTCTCGGCAAAATTGAGAAGAGTCACAGTTATGTACTCGATCAAGTTTATTACTGCAAAGAGAAACATATTATAAAACGAAATCTAAAATTTTGGAAGATAATTATTAAATTTATGATAGATGGTAATTCAAATCAGTAAGAATGAGTAGAGGAAGAAGATGAATAGTTAGAAGAACAGCAATAGGAAGAAAAAAGTAAGAAGGATGGGGAGAAGAAGATGAACAATAATATAATTACTAGTAGTTCTGTGAACAGTAGACCTCGCGCTCAGTAAGTTACATTGACCTGTTGTTATGTTTTCTAAAAAAAATTAATAAATAATTTATCAATTTAAAATGTCTAGAAAAAATCCAAAATAAACATAGAGCTTTCTGTCCTATCGTACCGTGACGTGTCGTCCCGGAATGTGAGTGTGAGCGCTGTTATCAGGCCAGGCTGCCGTCGATACGCCAATCCCATCAACCCAACAGACAACATTCTGTGTTTGCGAAAAATCGGTTTGATAAATTAACAAAATAAACTACCATAATGCTAATTTTCTACAAACTTCATTTCTCACTTTTCATGATTTTAGAAATCAATTTCTTTTCAATAATATTTGTTGCAATTTTGATCATCAGATTAAAAAAGAAAATGTAAAAAAATGTTTTCTATCAATAACTCCAAACTCTGAACTAGAATTATGGCCTCAGCTTATGGAAAGACAAAGTAGACAACTGTCTACTAACGTTGATGGAAAGATACATTTTCAAGATGTTCGATGTTTTTGAACGGGCAGTATTATAGCATAGAGAAACAATAGCGTAAGTAGATATCCCATGGTATAGGGAATTTATGTCGCAACTTTTACTGTTATCTCAAGCCGATTACTGGCGATTATTGTCAATTTTTACTGTTTTGTTGGGGTGAGAGTGTATGAACGGCACAATTTGAGAGACTACCAGCGTCACACAGCTTCATATGAAAGAACTAAGTGAACTATCCGCTTATGATAACAGTAAAAGTTGCGACATAAATTCCCTATACCATGGGATATTTACTTATTCTATTGTTTCTCTATGATTATAGTCCACTAGACAGCTGATTTATGATGAATAATTCTATAGTCTAATTTTTACGGTAATATTAGCGTATAAAGGAGGCTCCTTTTTCCTTTTATAATATCCTTGAAATGCAAAATTTCCAAAAACCTTGTATACACGTCGACGCGCAATTTAAAAGAACATAGGTACCTGTCAAATTCCATGAAAATCCATTACCGCGTTTCGCCGTAAAAGCGCAACATACAAACATTTAAACATAAAGAGAAATGCCAAACCGTCGACTTGAATATAAGACCTCACTTCGCTCGGTCAATTATCAGTAAGAGGATGAAGAACAGATATAGGAAGAACAACAGTGAGAAGGAGAAGAAAAGTAAGGAGGAGAAGGAGAAGGAGAAAAAGAAAAATATAGTAATAAGATGAAGAACAGAGTAAGAAGAAGAAGCACAGTAGGAGGAAGAAGAAGTACAATTTCCTTTTTCTTCTTCTTCTCCTTCTCGTACTGCTTCTCTGATTTCCTCTTTCTTTTTATTTTCCTCAGATAAGTTTAGAACCTTTTCTCCGAAAATTGAGAGTGAGATAATCTTTGATAGAAAATTAAGTTATTTTTATTTTTTTTTATTTTATTTTATTTATTGTATAAAATACTATAATCATAATACAATTATGACATTGGAGGAAAAACTAGGCTAAGCCTGTACTATTTCTCTCCAAAAATTTTTATAAAATGTTAATGTTGTCCAAAAAATAAGGTAATATAGTAAGTCACACACTGCTTCGTCACTTGATTTTCGGTCCAGAAATGATGATTTAAAATTTTGAAGGTTGATTTTATACTCTAAATGAATCACAATAAATTATAAACTTTAGAAATATTGCACTTATTTAAAAAATTTGAATACAAAATCAAAAACCTACTCACTATTTGTTATTCACAGCTCTAAAATATATTTAGTTATAGTCATAATTTATTGGATAACGTGAAAAAATTACAATGCAATTATTTTAGTGATTGATATGCAGTGTCGCCATGTTTTTATTTGATGAACCATAAAATTTTGATAAAAAAACAAGTTCTCCACGTTTGATCAAAACGACTGAAGCTGGGTTCGCATAGAACAGTGAAAATATAATTAATTCTCATAGGTTCTAATTAGACAATTCACACTCAGCCCGGCCGAGTGAGTATGAATAATACCATTTAAACTCATGGTAATTATGTTTTCACTGTCGTGTGCAAATCCAGCTTTAGGAAGTGATATTTCTCATGTATGAATCTGATGGAATTTGTAACATTGAAGTCAAATTATTAAATCCTTTCCTAATATTGATTAGGCTATTTAGATTCAGACTTACATCTCATGTCATTGGATCATCAAATTCTGAAGCTGAAATCTTATTGATTCCTATAGGCTATTTATTTGGAGGGTTAAGTGTAAGAGAGGGCCGACTGCGCCCTAACTTCGCCCTCCCAGTTATAAAATAAAGGCAGTCATTCTATTCTATTCTATTCTATTCTATTCTATTCTATTCTATTTATTCTATTCTATTCTATCTATTCTATTCTATTCTATTCTATTCTATTCTATTCTATTCTATTCTATTCTATTCTATTCTATTCTATTCTATTCTATTTATTCTATTCTATTATTCTATTCTATTCTATTCTATTCTATTCTATTCTATTCTTCTATTCTATTCTATTCTATTCTATTCTATTCTATTCTATTCTATTCTATTCATTCTATTCTATTCTATTCTATTCTATTCTATTCTATTCTATTCTATTCTATTCTATTCTATTCTATTCTATTCTATTCTATTCTATTCTATTCTATTCTATTCTATTCTATTCTATCTATTCTATTCTATCTATTCTATTCTATTCTATTCTATTCTATTCTATTTTGGTCTAATTTAGACTTACTTCTCATGTCATTGTCCGATAGCTGTTGTAACTCGTTTGATCCAACTCCTGTATAAACAGTTTCAAAAAAATGTCTGATATTCTTTTTCAGCAATTTCATCACTCGTTGCTGCAGATAATCCAGTGAATCGAAAAATCTTTCTTTAGAATTCAGCTGCTTTATTCTCATCAGCTCAATAGTATTGTCACTTGATAGCGCCGATGAGGATTCCTGTATTCAGGTGGACATTCATCAATTTATTGGATAATTTAAGAGACTTGAAATGTTGTCTAACAATCTTAAAATGTCAATAAAGCATTTCAAGTCTCTTCAACTATGGAAAAGTTACACAGCATCAATATTCAGGCTACAAACTTAACTTATTGGATATATTTATCGAACTCAATTTTTTTTGCCATGAAATTACAAATCAAGTAGACAAAATGCAATGGAGTTAAAAAATAAATATATTATACATGAATACAGTAGCTAGTGCTTAATTAATGATAGTATAAAGTTCAAAGATAAAACAAATGTACAAAGCTTTGCAAGAAGTCAAATGAAGATACAATAATATTATGTATACCTATTGTGACACTACAAATCAAACTGATATTATAATCAATTCCACCAATTTATTAATGAGTTAATTCAATTTATCGAATCCAGTTTATCAATCTGCTTTATAAGAAATTCAGGAGTTTTGTAATGTAAACATCATTGAATTCATGATTAACTATTTTCAATCATTACATATTTGTTGAATAATTCAGAGAAATATAGTTGATTTGGATAGTTTTTTCATTCACCTAACATCCACTTCTCTTATTGATGAATCGAATCATTTGGAATAATATTCAAAGTGAAAAACCTTCAATGTTAAGATAGTTCAGAAGTTTTCAAACGTATTATTTTATTTAAAACGTTTAAACGTTTCATTTCCACTTTTAGAAATATTTCAATAATTATTATAGTGAGGTTCACGTTATAATGGCAGTGTTTGATTAGCAATATGGTATTGCTATCCTTGTCAATCATTCAACAAAGCGGATAGTACTATATCTTTCTCGCTTTGCTCTGTTGCCAAATCGTCTTTAAACAATTATAAATTAACAAAATATTTCATCTTAATTATAGAAATTCATTATTAAATTATTGAAAAATATAATTTTATGCTTGTTAAATTTAATTGATTATTTTAAACGAGAATGAACAGTTATTATTACATCAATAAACCTGTATCAGCTACCATCTATAGAAGGCATTGACAAGACAGAGGATCGGCAACGTTGTTCTCCTATCTTCCTTCGCTGCCATTGTAACGTGGACCTCAATATAGTAGGTAATTAAATATGAGCTTTGTATGCACATTCTTTTGGAATGTAAATAAGATGAATGAAACAAAATGTAATAAATAATGTAAAAATAACAATAGCTGCAAACAAGGCGTACTTTGTCCACATGAAACTAATGAAGTCAAAGCTCTTATCACGCATGTCTAAGCTGCGGCTCTACAAAACACTGATCAGACCAGTGGCCACCTATGGTGCTGAGACGTGGACGCTGACTAGTAGAGAAGAGCAAGCATTGCGTGTTTTTGAGAGAAAAATTGTAAGGCGTATCATGGGACCAGTCAGGACAGAATATGGGTGGCGTATCAGAAATAATGAAGAGATTGCCAATTTCATGGGACCAGAAGATATTGTACGAGTTACAAAGGCGCAACGGTTGAGATGGTTGGGGCATGTCCAGAGAATGGAGCACTGCAGACTACCACATAAGTTGTTAAAAAGTAAAATGATTGGTACGCGTAGAAGAGGAAGGCCCAGGAGGAGATGGCTGGAAGATGTGAGTGCCGATTTGCGTGTTTTGGGCATCAGAGGATGGGAGAATGTGGCGGAGAGGAGAGACGATTAGAGGAAACACGACATGCAGTCAATATTATAAGTAAATAATTGAAAGTGTTGAAAATGGTCGCTAGACGTTCGAAAGTACGGTACTTTCAGTCAGTAAGTGAAAGTTTTTAATTATTTACTTGATATTTGACTGTTTAGAATGATCGCTAGATGGTCGAAAGTCCTTCAGTCAGTAAGTGAAAGTTTTTAATTATTTACTTAATAATTGACTGCATGTCGTGTTTAAATACATAGAAAAAATGTGTGTTAATATATATCAGCTCGGAATGGATCAAGAAACCATCACCTTTAAACATATTTTGTTCACTTACTGACTGGACTACTTTCGGGCGACAAGTGTTCATCCTCAATACCGGTACGGTAGCCCAAATGTTAGTCCAGTCAGTAACTGAACAGAATTGTTAATTACTCAAATAATTGACTACATATGTCGTTGTATAGAACATCCAAATAGTGTACTAATACATCGCTGTTTGGAATTGCTCAAGAAACCATCATATCTCAATATTGATTGAGGTAACTCGATCCTAAATCGAAGCAACGAAATGTAGTTATTTATTCATTTATACATTGATACATATATACCATATCATTCTCAATCATCATAAAATAGATTAACAGTAAGAAAAATTTCAACTTGAAAATGACCTAGGTTATGGTAGAAACTAGTCGTTGTAATATTTTAAATAATAAAGAGTACTTCAAGTTTCAATATTGTTTTATTAATTAACAGTAAGATTTACCTCGTCGGAATAGAACTCCTCTTCGTTAATTATTTCTTCAAATTCCTCTACGGACAATTCTCCCCTCAGAAGTTTTTGTGAACTTATCCAATCCTTCAATTTTGAATTATAGATCTGAAAAAAGCAATCCAGTCAGTGCATTTGGTCAATTAGAAGAGCTCTTGTTAGGTACAAAAGAAAGTTTCTATTCTCAAGTGATATGCAGATCGAGCATTATGATATAGGAATGTCTTGGCAGTATATATTATTATTATTAGCGTATGGCACATCTTATATATATAGACGCACTCAAACACATAGGTGGTCAAAGAAAAATCTGGTCATGGGACCGTTGTCAGGTTAATAAAAAATTGTAAAAATATCAAATTTTGATGTCGAGGTTGTCAATGTAGTGTAGTGATTGTGGAGAAGCCGAGATAAAATCATTCAAATCGCCTTGGTAGGCACGTATATTACAATTTCTGATGATGTGCTTCATCGTCTGTCTAGCTTCTCCACAATCACAAACAGGGGAAGGTAAACTGCCCCAGTCATTGAGAGAAGCTCCGCTTCTCCCGTGGCCAGTCCTAACCCTGTTGAGGGCCGCCCACGTCCGTCTTGGCAGTTCAAATCCAGCCACATTTACACCAATTGAGTATCCAAAGCAGATGCTGAGGGGGTTTTTTCCATCCACTCTTCCTCCCAGCTTGCTCTCATGGAAAAATTTCCATCACTCAGTTGCTCTCCGGCAGTATATATACCTAATTATGTTTGGTAAGTATAGTACCTAATTATTTGTTGTGAAAAAGCTCTAATAGAATTAGAAAATATGAGTTTATTTGAAACTATAGTAAGGTCCACGTTATAATATCAGTGTAGGAAGATAGCATAACAACGACGTTGCCGATCCCCTGTCTTGTCAATGCCTTCTATAGACGGTAGCTGATACAGGTTTATTAATGTAATATTAACTGTTCATTCTCATTTAAAATAATCAATTATATTTTATAAGTTATAAATTATGTTTTTTTTATAACTACATAATGAATTTTCATAAATTAAGATGAAATATTTAGTTTATTAATTATACATTGTTAAAACACGATCTGGCAACAGAGCAAAACGAGAAAGAGATAGCGCCTTCCGCTTTAGCAATACCATTGATAATCAAACACTGCCATATGTTGGCATAAACAATGCCAACGTGGGCCTCACTATAGTAATGTTGTATAAAGCTCTAAAAGCTTGAACAGAATTGGAAAATATAAGTTTATTTGAAACTATAACGTACCCAGTAGACATGGAGACAATAAAATGTGAGTTATTGAATCTCTTAATTACACTTGGGCCAATACACCTACTATAATTTACTTCTTTGATATATTAAGGCTAGTTTCACACTCATTCGGTTCGTTTTGTTTTCGGTTCGTTTTCGGCAAATTCCGATAGGTGTGAAACGGTGATTCGGTTTGAATTCGGTACCGAATAGAAACCGCATAGAACCGAAACGCCCACTTGACTCTAATAAATTCCATCAGGTTTCAATTCGTTGCTAGCGAGAGGCTACGTTCACACACACTTTCGGTTCGGTTCGGTTCGTTTCGTTCTCGGTTCGTTTTCGGCAAATTCCGATGTGAAACGATGATTCGGTTTGAATTCGGTACCGAATAGCAACCGTATATAGCACCGAACGCCCCCTCGACACGAATAGGTTTCATCATATTCGAATTCGTTGCTAGGGAAACAGGAAAAAACAAAGTTTTTTACACACGCTTGCCTTTTTTGTTTTTATTTTAACCTGATTTTGTGGTTATCTGTTTCAAAATTTTCCAAGTCAAAATCATATGGTCAATTCATTTCTGTTAGTTCACTTTTATTTCTCAATTAATAGTTTGCTAAAAAAGTATGAAAGATATAAATTAAAACTCAGGGAGAATTTCTTTTTTCACGAATATTACATGATTTCATCAAAATGGAGAGAAGAGATGAAGTTTATATACCATGTGTCAAAACAAGGAACAAATTTTCAATTTAAAAAATAATCTCTCTGAACATCCAAAATTAACATAATCAAAAAGAAACTATTCAAATAATTCACAATTTTCAATTAACTTTAAAATTTTGTTGTTCAAGGAATAACATCTTAGCCTGCAATTTAACACCAGCTGTCATATTTAAATATACCTGCTGCATGAACTGTGAAAATCCAAACACGGCTGTGCTTGAGAAGAAAATACCTAATTAGAACCGTACGAATTAAAACCTGACATGTATGAAAGCCTCATTCGTTTTCGGTAACGAACCGAACCGAATGAAACCGAATGCGTGTGAAGCTAGCCTAATTGTGAAACAAGTAATTTTTTTATTGAGTTAAGATGTAGACTGAGGAACTACAGTGTAATTGTTATGTAGTGTAAACACTGATAGTAACTTGAAAATCTAAAATTATCTTCAGTATTCAAAAAGTATATTTTTCAAGTAAAAACCTTTAAATTTACCCCTGTTTTTTAGTCAGTGTGTGATGGTTTTAAGAATTCACAGATCATCCTTATGCTTAGCAAGAACTGGAATCCCACAAGTATTTTATCATGAGGCTAAATTAATATAATATTATTATTATTAATATAATATTATTATTATATATCAGTTCTTGCTAAGCACAAGGATGATCTGTGAATTCCTAAAACCGTCACACAGTGACAAAAAAACAGGGGTAAATGCAAACGTTTTTTCATGAAAAATATACTTTTTGAATAGTATGATGACTGAAGATAATTTTAGATCTATCAGTGTTTACACAACATAACAATTTCACATTAGTTCCTCAGACTACATCTTAACCCAATAAAAAAATTACTTGTATCACAATTAATTTATCAAAGAAGTAAATTATATGGGAATTTAGTCTTTTTTCGTTAGGATTACTGTTGAATATAAATAAAAATGAAAATCTGAATACCAACTTTTTTAAACTGTTTACTCAAAGTTTTGGAGTAATTAAGATTTTTATTTATATGGGAATTTATAATACTGTAATTTGCTTACAGTAAAAGTAAAAATGATGTAGTTGAGTTTGTAAAGTATAACTCTGTTCAAGAGAATATGAATGAGAAGAGATAAAAATATTTCTGGAAAATTTTATTATATAATTAAAATTTGGGAGAGAGACAGTTTTGGGTTTTAGCATGTTGACCTCTCCCAATCATTATAAATTTATTTATTTATTTATCATTCACAATAAACTTACGGACAAAGAAACAGATTACAGTCCAAAACTGGTTCTATATGGTATGTTCTTGAATTTTAATGAAATGGAAGAGATAAACTCACCATTATTATACCAGCAACTAGAAGTGGAACCTCCTCAGAAACTCTTTTCCTAACAAAGGTTTCAATAACAGAATTCAATAGATGATTAACAGCAACACCAACTTCGACAGGCTGAAAAAATGTTCTTGCAATGTGTAAATGTGTTAATGCATTAAGAATAAGAATAAGAATCTCTATTATCATAGACATTGTTAACAATGCATTGATAAACGTCAAAAATAGGTACTAGGTAATACATAATACAATTAATATATACAAATGATATTAGCCTACAAATATTTGGTCCAGTCAATTACATAAAATTCTTGTATGTTAAATAAACTTTCAGCTTTTAGTACAATTTTAAATTTTCTTTTTTAAGAATGTAAGAGGCAATGCCTTAATTTATTTGTAGTGGTAATGAATTGTACAGTTTAACAGATGTGTACAGATGATTTTTTGTGACGTGGTGAACCTGAGCTTTTGAACTCTGATATTATTCCTATTCCTGGTTTCATATCCATGAAAGTCACTATTTAATTAAAAAAATCCAGATTACTATGTACATAACTTACACTAAATAATACATACGAAGAATAGACAGTTATTGAGAAAACTATTTATGAATATAAATTGAAAAGAAGATCGTTCTACCTAGAACATGTAAAAAAAATACATAGAAAGAGTCCAAAAGTAGAAAAATGTATATTTTCGGAAAAAATGATCAACTTTACTATAGTGAGGTCCATGTTATAATGACAGTGGAGGAAGATAGGAGAAAAACGTGGCCGATCCTCCGACATGTAAACGCCTTCTATAGACAGTAGCTGATACAGGTTTATTGATGTGTAATATTAACGGTTCATTCTCTTTTAAAATATTCAATTATATTATTTTATTAAGCAATAAATTATATTTTTAAATAATTTCGTAATAAATTTTCATAATTAAGATAAAATATTTCGTTAATTAATGATTAACTCCACATTGTTGAAAGACGATCTGGCAACAGGGAGAAAGTGAGAAAGAGATAGCGCTATCCGCTTTGTTGAATGATAGACAAGGATATAGCAATACCATTGCTAATCAAACACTGTCATTATAATGGTGGATCTCACTATAGAACAAAATGGTTGTAATATAGATTAAAATTGATGTATCGGTATTAAAAGAGTAATAGGTAGGATATAATTGAGAGGATATCACAATTTGGCTCGTATAGTCATCATGCGATGGGACGTAATGAGCCACTATTCCCTAGAGGTGACTGAAATAGAGTTAATGATAGTTATTATCTTGAAATATATGAATTCATAATTCAGGGCTATTTTCATTTATTTATGAAATTATTATATTAATTTCAAAGGGTACTAGTTCTATGAACAGTAGATCTCACGCAGTATTCTCATCTACAAGTACCTGATTGAAAGATTGAAACTATAGACCTTATGGAAATACAGCAATATACTGGCTTCTCCACACATCTGTGTAATCACTTGTCAGCTGATTTATGATGAATATTCTATAGTCTGATTTTTACTCTAATTTTGGCGTATGAAGGAGGCTCCTTTTCCTTTTATATTATCCTTGAAATGCAAAATTTCCAAAAACCTTGTATATACGTCGACGCGCAATTAAAAAAGGAACATACCTGTCAAATTTCATGAAAATCTATTACCGCGTTTCGCCGTGAATGCGCAACATATAAACATTTAAACATTAAGAGAAATGCCAAACGGTCGATTTGAATCGGTCAATAACTCTATTTTATAGATAATTACTATCTTTCAAAGAAAAATATGTCAAAGAATATATCAGAATATAGATATGCTTACCAGTTTAAACTTTTCTTTCCTTGATTTTTGGACACCCATGAATAATAGGTCTGTGATCTCTGAAAAGATTGAAAATACGCCTCATTGAAATTTCTCAATAAAAGAAAAAATATCAAACCCACAATACATTATTATCTCAAGAATATTATAAATTACCAATGAGCAAAATATTTTCAAATAATGGTTATGAGAGAAATATTGAGGACTATATTAGGAAGCTGGGTGTGGTGTCAGGGGATGGAGACGTCAGGCTGCTGATATATAAAGACGAGTGGAGAGGCTTATTGGAGGAGGTCAAGGCTCTGAATGAGCTGTAACAACAAGGAGTTACCTAACCTAACCTAACCTAACCTAACCTAAGTATAAGTAGGAATTAATTGAACGAATAAAACATTGACGTTGTCAATACCACTATATTTGTTTAAAAATAGAGAATGCAACTATATTTTTTCAAAAATTGTGAATATCACTATATTTGTTCAAAAATTGTGGTATCGACAGTATCAATGTCTATGGAAAAATACCAATACATATTTTCCCATACAATCAAATTAGAAATACACTTGTTTCATAGTAGGCCTTTGCAGATTTGTTTCAATGAGCTACAGTAATTTCTCTAGAAAATACTCAAATATTGATAATTATTCTCTAATTTTGTTTTTTTTTTTTTGCTATATTGATTCACCTCCCTCACCTCCACATCAATAACTTTAAGATCTTGAATTTGAATAGAATATCAATAGGTCTATTATTACCAATAATATATCAGCATATTTCAATAAACTTAAATTCCTAATAGTATGAAAAGGCACGTTAAGTGGATGTAGGCTGAAGGCCGGGACACATATAACCGCACCGAGCCCGCGCCAACATAAGCCCCCGACACGGTGATGGTGGTAGGAGAACACACATATCCGTGCGACAGCCGTGTCTCAGTTCTGTAGTGCTAACTGTGGTCCTATTTCTGAATGTGTTAAACTTCTTTTAATAATATATCAATATTAAAATCTTGCTACATTCGATTTGTCACCTGGTCATATGGGACATATATTTTATCTCATATTGATCAGGATTTTAGAGTTTTAATTTGTAAAAGTTTAATAAACAGTGTTTTTGCCCTTGAACAATTTTTGTCATCGACAGAAAAGATTGTTTATTTCATTTGTTGTCAAAATTAATGTAGCTTCTCTTTTGTTTTTAGTAACAAACGTGCTGCTTGTGCGACAGATAAAAATATGTACTTGAAATGGCTTCATGTTTGGCATTGACTGAGTTATATTTAATACCCAAAATTTTACTTTTAGAGAGTCAGTGAGTGTGTGAGCTCGTTCGATAGGACTGAGAGTTAAGTCCGGCTGATCCAGTGAAAAAGGCTAGATTTCGGTTCGTTTAATAGTACAATTATTCTGTCACAGATCGGGCAGTATAAAAATAATTGTATTGTTAAGGGAGACGGGTTCTGAGCCTATTCATTGGTTCAGTTAATATTTGTTCTTTTAAAAATACTAAAGTCGCGAAATACCAGTGGATGCCAAAGTGGGAAGCTATTTCAAAAAGGTAGGTGACTACTGAATCATTGTTCTTAAATTTTCATAGCCACAAAGATTGAATCATCATTAGCTGCAAGCAAGTGTTTTCCCCATTAATTCATATCAAATATTGTTTTTATAATCAAATTAATCTTGTTTTGTTCAAATGTATATATGTTAAAGATTCATTAATTAAAGTTCTAGTTATTTTGTTCTTTTTTTGTTATAATAGTTTCCCCCCCCCCCGCACAAAAGTTATCATAGTTCTTTTCCCCCCTTACATAATTGGTGAAGGCACATCCTGCTTACACTATTTCTGAATGTGTTAAACTTCTTTTAATAATATATCAATATTAAAATCTTGCTACATCCGATTTTATATTTATATTTTTCATTTTTAAACTAATTACCTGTAGACACATAAGATGAGAATCATAGTGCTGGTACCGTATATATTTTGGTGCATAACAATACCATCATCAGTCATGTATCGGAAATATGTATTTATTTATTTTGAGTATTACAATAGTGCGATAGTATCCCTCTAGCTGTAAGCTATTTGAGGGATATATAAAAATAATCCTTCAGATACAATAAAAAACAATCAATAACAATAATTATATTTCTTAATTAACAGCAATAAAATTGTTATCTTCTGCCTACTGCATCTACACGTAATTAGTTTTAAATTTCAAATCTTAGACGCAGTCACGGGTTCATTCTTTTATACTTTTGTCGTTCATTTTATTATTTATTATATTATGTCTATTATACCTTTGGCTTAACTTATTTGGTTCTACTTTTACTCTTGGTTTAACTTATTTTTCCGTTCAACCATATTTCTCATCACTTTGATCCTACAAAACTGGAAAATTTCGTATCTCTTCAATGAGTTTTTCACTCTCTATGTTGAACCAGGCCGCACCGTCACCGTCAAAAAGTGATCTGAGCTAGTCGGTGACGGCGCGGGCAACAAACACGCGGTGACGGTGCTGACGCGGTGCGTTAGTATGTGTCCCTAAACGTTTGAAAGCCTTTGTTTTCTCACTCGCCGTAGTACGTCCGACACTCGGTCGTAGTACGTCCGACACTCGGCCGTAGTACGTCCGACACTCGGCCGTACCGTGGCGCGGGTTCGGTGCGGTTATGTATGTCCCGGCCATAATACGGAATTCTATTGCAACGATTGAATCTGAAAATCGGAAATAAAAACCAAACTCAAATGAAACATCTAGTACTGTATAATAATATTATATTTTTGATTTTGTGATATAATAAATATCAAAATCATCCATCACCGAGGTGTAAGTGTAACTTTTAGCACCAATCCGAGTAGAATTTCCAAACAAACTTCCTAACTTCCAAAATTAATAGCCGCCATAGTTTGTTAGACAATGATCAATGACATTTTTTTATCTATGCGATACTCACCATGTTATTATGATATATATATTTTTTTTCTTTTATTTGATATTTATTATTTATCATTAACAGATTGAATCTTCTCTATTCAAGTGATAATAATGTGAAATATCTGTTCTATTTTTGTTTTGAAGCATCTAAATTTGAAAATTTACTTTGTGAACATATTAGTTGTCTGAAAATTTTGCGAAGTGAAGAGCTACAAGACTTAACCTATTTCGGACTATGTGTAACCATATCTAAATTGGGAGAGGATTAGCACAGGTTACCTTATTTTTCCTCTCCCTGTCATTTATATGATGTATATTTATTATATCAATCAATAAAGAATGAATAAAGAATGAATAAAGAATGATTCCAGTATTAACAGTTATACAGTTATTTGTTAAGAATATAATACTATATATAATTAAAAATATAAATCAATTCACACCACAAATTAGAACTTACGATTTCCGTAAACAGAGTAATTTCCAAATCAATAGAACAGACATGACTGTATGCCGGAGACAATTTCCTTACATTAGTAACAGACTGATCACCTCATACCAGATAACTTAATAGCAAAAACTAGTATTAAAAAGATAGCAGAATGGATAAAGTCTGTGAATATCTCGCAATTCATTCACACATAATGCACTAGTAAATTCCACCTTCACTTAATTATCCTATATTTCTTTTATTGCAGTTTCCTTTTATTTTTATTCCAAACCTCAAATAAATTTTCTCGGATTCATTCTCTGTCTTCTACTCTGAGATTTTCAATTTATTCTTCTGACCACAAATATAATAATATTGTAATATTTATCTTCTAAGCCACATAATGGAATTCATCATTCAGTAATTAGGCTACTTATATATTTTAGTGCTTCAAATTACACTTTTGAATTTACTTTTCCTTTTCATTTATACTATGTTTTATTATATTTCCCTTCATATGTATATTCATTCTTGTTTCATCTATTCATTTCTTCATTGAAATTTTTTATATTGAAAATTAATATCGATACTCGCTGCCAGCACTCAAACTTGGGTTTTGCAGGCAGCACCTAACATGTTATTTTGTTTTGACAAAGTTGTTTTTCGTGTATATTTAAATATTGATCAATATGTTTTTCTTCAACTTTGTATTGAGGATTATTATTTTTGTTGTATTATTTTTGTTGTGGCGAAATAAATTTGATTTGATTTGAAAAAAAATTATGTTATTATGACGTTAGGTGTTATCTTATCTTTATTTTTCATTTGAGTGTTTTCTTCAATTACGTTTAAAAAAAATCGAATGGCGTTTTATTAAGTAGCCCCTGACGGGATATTCCATACTTTAAAGAGAATTATCCATATTGAAATTCAAGTATCTTGAAAGACTTGGTGGAATTCCAAGGTAGAGATTCAATGATAATAGAAGAGCTTATGATGAAAACCCTGGGAAAGTTAGTTTAAAAAATATTAATTAAAAAGTGTAACCTTGAGACGCCGTTGATGTAACACGATTTTCAAGTCTCTCTGCGATTCCTTTGATACAAAATTTGATTTCTGGCTGTAAAAGACAAATAGAGGAAAATTATTCTATATATAAAAACATTAATAATGAAACATTGGGCTGTATGAATGATTGATTATCTACACCGAAGGGAAATAGGAAAAAGAAAAACTGAATGCATGGCAATGAAGTGATTATAGTATTCAAGTTGCAGTATATTATGCGTTTTTCTGTGAAATGAAACCAAATTCTATAGTGAGGTCCACGTTATAATGGCAGTGTTTGATTGACAATCGTATTGCTATCCTTGCCTCTCATTCAACAAAGCGGATAGAAGTATTTCTCTCTCGCTTTGCTCTGTTGCGTGATCGTCTTTTAACAATGTAGACTTGATAATTAATTAACAAAATATTTCATCTTTATATGAGAATACATTATGAAATTATGGAAAAATATATAATTTCTTGTTTAATAAAATATAATTGATTATTTTTAAACGAGAATGGACAGTTGATATTACATCAATAAGCCTGTATCAGATACCGTCTATAGAAGGCATTGACAAGACAGAGGACTTCTTTATCGCTTCGCTCTGTTGCCAGATCGTCTTTTAACAATGTAGAATTGATAATCAATTGACAAAATATTTCATCTTTATATGAAAATACACATTATGAAATTATTCAAAAATGTATCATTTCTTGCTTGGTAAATTATAATTTATTATTTTTAAACGAGAATGAACAGTTAATATCACATCAATAAGCCTGTATCAGATACTGTCTATAGAAGGCATTGACAAGACAGAGGATCGGCAACGTTGTTCTATCTTTTTCCTCTGTCATTATAACGTGGACCTAAGTAGTATACACAGTAGTAGGTACCAACAAAACAATCAGGGATCTATATCAAGATAAAAAGAAATTTTAGCATATCGTAGGTCTTCAAATAAAATAATTTCTGAATCTAAATCTCCATCAATATGACAAATATTTATTTTATTTGTTATAATCAATAATTATTCTAGCAGCAATGTTACTTTCTTATTGATAAACTATAAATATATAGCTACATTTAGCATCAACTTGCTAATGCAATAAGTAAGTAAGTTCCCTTATTGTTTTTCGTTTTCTTTGTTTGTAATGTTTTCTTGGAAAATAAAGTTCATTTCATTTCATTATTTTATCTCACTTACCATATTTACGTTGGAGTCCAGAACTTTCTCCTCTTTCTTTGTACTGTAGAATTTTTTCACCTCTAAAAGTTTTGATTTGACAGCACTTTCAACCTCGTCTCTTTTCTTCTTTTTCAATTTCTCCAGAAACTCTGAAATAATTCTTGATCATTGAGGTTCGAAAAAATATTGTCACCTGGTCAAAATTATGGGACATATATATGAATCATACATTTATCTCATATTGATCAGGATTTTAGAGTTTTAAATTAAAAAAGTTCAATGAACAGTGTTTTTGTCTTTGAACAATCTTTGTCATCGACAGAAAGATTGTTTATTTCATTTGTTGTCAAAATTAACGTAGCTCCTCTTTTGTTTCTAATAACAAACGTGCCGCTTGTGCGACAGATAAAAATATGTACTTGAAATGGCTTCATGTTTGGCATTGACCGAAAATTTAATTTTTGTCAGTGTGAGCTCGTTCGATAGGACTGAAAGTTAAGTCCGGCTGATCCAGTGAAAAAGGCTAGATTTCGGTTCGTTTAATAATACAGTTATTCTGTCACAGATCGGGCAGTATAAAAATAATTGTATTGTTAAGGGAGACGGGTTCTGAGCCTATTCATTGGTTCAGTTAATATTTGTTCTTTTAAAATACTAAAGTCACGATTTAAACCAGTGGATGCAAAGTGGGAAGCCATTTCAAAAAGGTACCTAGGTGACTACTGAATCATTTGTTTTTAAATTTTCATAACCACAAACATTGAATCATCATTAGCAGCAAGCGAGTGTTTTCCCCATTAATTCATATCAATCATGTTTTATTATAATTATTAGTATAAATTATAGTATTTTATTATTAGTATTTTAATAGTTATTTTATTATTATAGTATAAAATACATTATTTGTAATTTTTAGTAAAAAGTATTACCAAAAGTCATGTGCACAAAGTGTGTTTGAAATGGATACCTTTGAAGCTACATTACAGGCTATAATCATAAATCATATTTATTTATAATTTATTTCATTGATATGTAGCCTACATTGAGTGAAATAAGATTCAGAAGCAATGCTCATCGTTATATTATTTGAATCTATTTTATATAATATAGTATTCAATCATGTAAAACACGTCATATCACCTTTCCAACATGGTTTCATGCCCCGAAGGTCTACTGTAAGTAATCTGTTAACATTTACTCAATTTGTCTCTTCTAAATTAGATAGTCAGGATCGGGTAGACGTGATTTATCTCGATTTCAGTAAAGCTTTTGACTCAGTTAATTTGAAGTTTTATTGGAAAAGTTAGTTACTTATGGGTTTTCAACTGATTTGATCAAATTTTTCCGCAGCTACCTATTTGATAGATTTTCACACATACATTTCAATAGCTACAAATCTGCTGACTATGCAAATACATCAGGTGTCCCTCAGGGATCGAATCTTGGGCCTCTTTTGTTTTTACTCTTAATAAACGATCTTCCCGATTGCATTATTGCATCCAGGATCCTAGTGTTTGCAGATGATGTAAAATTGTATAAATTAATAAGGAGTGTTGACGATTGTGCTCAGTTACAACAGGATCTTGATAGAGTCCATCTATGGTGTCATAGAAATAAACTAAAATTAAATATCTCAAAAACCAAGTTTATGGTTTACACGAGACAGAGGAATTATGATCGTTACGCTTACTCATTAGCAGGCATCAATCTAGAGTATGTCAATAGCATTCGAGATCTTGGAGTGTTGATGGACTCGACTCTTGATTTTAAAGACCATTTAATCACGTTCTTAGCAGTGCTAATAGGCTACTTGGTTCTAAATTTAATAATTCAAACTGCGACTAAAATCTGTTTAGTTGATGAAGAAATGATTTCCAAACAATCGTTCAGTTGTTTCGGGTTGCGATGTAGGCATAATATTATGATACTGATAGGCATAAAGGCACGAATAATCAGAATGGTATAAGAATATTTTTTGAAATCAATAATGGAAAAATGAAGACATCCTTCACTAGACAGAGTTGAAACTATCTATTAAGTATAGCCCTCTCTACAACTCAACCTTTATTCATAACTAGCAGATAACCCGTGCTCTACTTACAAGGGTCTAATTTAAAACTTGACAAACTGAAAACTTGACCTACTGAAATCTTGAAGAATTTGAAATAGGCTAATAACCATCCTCGGTAAATTGAGAATCTATATGAAAATTTCAAGTTAATCAGTTGAGGAGTTCAGACGTGATGATGCGTCATTCGTGAATTTCCTATACCCTACATGTATAAGCTCATTCTTTCCTTTATTATATAGAAGATAATGAATTTATTGAATCACAATACATATATCAAGTACCCTTTCATTTCAACACATCACTACTATAGTTTAAAATCTTCAAGAGCCATTTTTTGTGTAAATAACTTTTAATAACTCTATTTTTTCAATAATTTCAGTAGCCCTAGAAATAGAAGTGAAGGAAGAATTGATAGGTATTAAGAATCTTTCAATACTATATATCCGTATTGATGTGGAGTTCAACAAGATCATTCTGAGATTTATGATTTAGGGTAAACCAGCCCACGTTGGGACACCAAAATTCAAACAGCTATAACTCGGACAAAAATAAAAAAATCTACATTTTTTTAATTTTATATTTATTGTATTTGCTTACACTTTCATCCTTGAGGATGGCAACTGCATTGATCGTCAATTGATTTTTATATTGCAAAAAAAAATATTTTTTTGGGAGTGTCCCAACCTGGGCTTAAGATCGGCCCACGATGGGACATCCCCTGCCTAGGTTGGGATATTGAATTAAAAATAAGCAATTCATTATTTTTCTTAATTTATAACATTTTATTATAATTATTGATAGTATAAATACATTATTTGAAATTTTTTTAGTAAAAAGTATTACCAAAAGTCATGTGCACAAAGTGTGTTTGAAATGGCTACCTTTGAAGCTACATTACAGGCTATAATCATAAATCATATTTATTTATAATTCATTTCATTGATATGTAGCCTACATTGAGTGAAATAAGATTCAGAAGCAATGCTCATCGTTATATTATGAGCATATATCATGATTGCAGTGTCTCAATGTGGGCTGTCCCACGGTGGGCAGATGGTCATGGCTTAGTTTTAGACAGATTAAGTGGATTAAAAATAAGAGTACAATAATGTTCTATATGTCAAAATATTCATAAAATAATACAGAATGCATATTAGCTGTGAGACTCACCTTAAATGTTAAATGTTTAAAGTAAAAATTAAAATTCCTCTTCTCAAAAAAAACTTTGAGGTTACAAAAACATGTTTTTAATTTTTTCTTAATAACTACTGGTGCTACATCTGAAAGTATTATGTCTGTAATTAAGGCTATAAACAGCTGATAAAACATCGCAGTTGTTGCCAACCTAACACTCACTAATTTTCCACAACTTGAAGTGTCCCAACGTGGGATTGTCCCAACGTGGGCTGGTTTACCCTACATTTATTTTTGATGTTATTTGTAAAGTAAATAATGTTTTATTTACCAAGTGTTCAGATTAGGTACTGCACGTTTAGTATGTTTATAACTTCCTGTCGAGATCGAATTTGAATATGCACTGTAATATAATTTGTTTTCAATTAAAAAATTGCAAAAGATAAAGGAAATAAACAATTTGGTAGCATATAGTTCGCTCCCAATAGATCATCCCAATTAAAAACTGATATTTCTTATAAAATTGATAATTGAAATTTTATGTAGCCCTAATTACATTGAATGATCAACCACCATGAAGATACTCACCTTCTCTCCTATTGGTCAAATTCTGAACCCTCTTCATTCGATTCTGTGCTTTGAGCATCAGCTCTTTGTTTCGCATATCTGCAATATCTTTCTCTTTTCCAGCCTGAGTATTTGAGAATGCACTTTCAGATTCCATCGCTTCTCAACCTTAAAACATTACTAAAAATTAACATAGGTACTGAAACTATTAAAATGTAGGTGGCTCACACCTTGAAACTATATTAAAACATACAATACAAAACTATCAAGTACCCTTTATATCATTTCAACACAAGTAATTTAAACTCTTCAAGAGCCAGTGCCTTCACGAGTGCCATTTGAAAAATTCGTGTTGAAATGAATGAGAGTAGTGAATGAATGAATGAATAGTAATGAATGAATCAAATAGTGTATTTTTATTTTATTGTGTATTTTAAGTATTGTGTGTTTAATAATCAGTACCTATAGTGAGGTCCACGTTATAATGGCAGTGTGTGATTCGCAATGGTGTTGCTATCCTTGTCTATCGTTCAACAAAGCAGATGGCACTATCACTTTCACGCATTGCGATGTTGCTACATCGTTTATCAACAATGTAGAAATTCAACTAATTGACAAAATATTCAATCTGAATCATGGAAATTTATTATCACATCTTCAGAGAAAATATTTTATTGACAAATAAAATATGATCAACTATTTTCAACAATAATGAACAGTGTTAAGTTCATAAGATATACCAGTATCAGCTGTTTGGGTGGCGAGGCTGAGTGAGATCTGGCAACCCCTTTCTCCCATCTTCATACACTGCCATTATAACATGGACCCCACTATAGCCCTAAAAAGTAGAATATTAAGCATATTATTCATTCATGCTCCAATGAGGGTTCAAGGCTTTCAATTCTGTTAAAAATATACTAGTATAGTATAAGGGTACACCACATTTTTCTCTTTTTTATATTTCCTAATAAGCATCAAGGATCAAACTGACGGTCCACACATTTTTTTTTCTTCTAATAAAGTATTCTACTAATTGGCCTGTGAGTATGAAATACTATGGTAATTGTGTACGGTACCAATTTTCCCCAATACCAATAACTGTTTGCACACTGATTGACTTATTATGAACGCCTACTGTACTTGAATGTACGATGTTTTATTACAGTACCGTACTGTTGAAATATACATTATAATCAGAGTGATAAATTCAAATCTACACATCCCAAGTACCGTATATTTATACAGGACCTAATTAGATTTATCTGATTTTTATTAAATCAAATCAAATTTATTTTAAAATGTATGAATCCAGGACTACTCTCTTGTATTTATAAAATAGAATTATAGTACCCTTTAATATTAATAAATATTAAAATATTACAATTTGTATTCTTGTTATTTAATATTTTATTAATTTTAAAGGGTACTATAATTCTATTTTACAAATTTATTTTATTTCCAATACTTACAGAAAAACACTTACATAAATGTGTGGGACAGCAACAAATAAATGAAAAGAGAACAACAAAATATAAAGCATAATGAGTAATCAATAATCAATAGCCGCTGACACAATAATCAATGAATACAAATAAATGAAGAGAATAAAAGAAAAACATTCTGAGGCTCAGCCTGTGGGGGATGACGTATCAGTTTTGTATATTTATTTTTCTATTAATTCAATCCAATTTATTGTTTTATCCAGTCTTAGCATATACTTTTACAAAAGAAGAATACTTTCCTTGAATCTGAATCTACAATGCTATGAGGATTGAAAAACATGACTGTAAAGTGATCATAGGAATAAATAATAATTTATTAATTTTTATTATATAATTGATTAATTCTAATATCGAGGACCGAGCTTCCTCTGGAGTACAAAAGCATAAACAATGTATTACGAAAGAAGAAATTATAATAACATTCACACAGAAATGTTCTATCTAATCACAGTAAATTGAGATTAATTCCCAAAGGGAAGGGAAAAATTTCCCTCACAAAGGTCCAGTTGCACAAGATTTTAATCCTAATTAACTTCACGTGAACCAAATCAGAGAAGACCATTTCAAAAAGATGGATCTACTGGAATTAATCAGGATTGAAAATAACGCCGTTTTTTTGCAACCGGCACTAAGTACCTGATTGAATGATTACAAAAGTTCAACAGCTGAGTCATAATTTTGACACAGTCCCACACAAATGAACTCGCTTTTTTTTCCTTTTTTTTTAAGATTACGTCCTAAAGACTCCAGTCATGGAGTATAAGACAAGTCATGTTATTACATAATAATTCTAACACTAAGTAGTTCAACCTAGTTTAGGTTTGAAAGGAATTCTTGTACACTATAAAAAGCTCTATCAACTAAATATTTTTTAATTTGTTTTTTGAAAATCTTCAAATCATCATTACTTTTCAAGATTTGAGGTAGCTTGTTATAAAATTTCCTACCAATATAATCTGGTTTTTGTTCAAATAACCTACTATTGTGACGCATTATATGATAATCTGCTCTGTTTCGCGTATTATACTCATGAACATCTGAATTCTGGATCACACCACTCGTTTTCACATGCATTACAACTTCATATACATACAAAGATGGCACAGTTAATAGACCAAGCTTTTTAAATAAAGGCTACAAGAGTCTAACCTATTCACTTTCTCTATACATCTGAGTGCCTTCTTTGAATCTTAAACACCCTGTCCATATTTTGTTGAGATGAATTACCCCATACTAAAATAGCATACCTTATATGAGAAAGTATAAGTCCATGGTAAGCAGTTAACAGTAGTTTTTTATCATTCAGCCTAGCAAGCTGCCGCAGGACAAATACCCCAGATGATATCTTATTACATATCCTCTCAATGTAAGGATGCCATGTTAATTTCCTGTCCAATAAAATTCCCAAGAATGCCACTTTCTCTTCTTGGTCTAATTCATTTTCCTCTACAAACACATTTATTCTCTATCCTCTACTGAATTATATTTACTTTTGAATTGTAGGAATTGACATTTCTTACTATTTATTGTTAATTGCCTTTGCTTCAAGAATTGGACAATTGACTGTACTCCAGTAAAAGCATTTATTTCTAGACTATCTAATAAATAATTGTTAAAGATAAGCGATGTGTCATCAGCAAACAACAGAGCTCTGTGATCTTTTAACTCTTTTGGTAATTGGTTCACATACAACAGAAACAGTAAGGGACCCAGAATTGAGCCTTGAGGTACTCCAGCCTGGACCTCCAGTTTTTGAGATTTAATTTTTACTATTTCATTCCCATCCACCTTGGTAAGCTCAACACACTGGTTTCTACCTATGAGATACGGTATGATTCAAACCATTTTAGTTCTATACCATTCACACCTACAGTTTTTAGTATTTCCAATAATATTCTATGGTTCACACAATCAAAAGCTTTGGATAAATCAAGAAATATTGCGGCTGCCTTCTCACCTGAATCTATTATATCTATTAGTCTTTCAACAAGGGATACTATTGCAGTCTTAGTAGATTTCCCTTTCTGGAACCCATGCTGTTCATCACATATGAAATTAATTTCTTCCAGGTGCATCAATAGCCTATTTAAAACTACTCTTTCAAAAATTTCACTTATTACATTTAGAATACTAATGGGTCTATAATTTTCAACTCTTTCAGAATCACCGCTCTTGAAAATTGGCAAAATTTTTCCTTGTTTCAGATCATCAGGGAAAATACCCTGCTCTAGTGAAGTATTAAGGAGATGCAATAAAGGGTCCAGTAATTCATTTTCACATTCTTTTAAAATTTTGCTTGAGACCCCATCCAATCCTACTGTTTTTTTGTTATTCAAATTTTTTATTATTCTTGACAATCATCTCTTGATAATGGATGAAATTTAAATACCTTTTCAATTGGCTCAGCATTTAATGTAGTTGTATTATAAGTATTAGTGTTAGTGACTTTTGGAGATTATATGCAACTGTTGATAATATTATTGAAAAAGTTACAAATGTCTATACTATCATCCATAAATTTCCATGTTCATCGATTATCCTAGGGACATTAGTAACTGTATCTTTTTGAGCTGCTCTCCTATTTCTATTAATTACCTCCCAAACAGCAGAGTTAAAATTGGTACTAGTTGTTAATATTTCAGCTGTTTTCTTACACTTAGCTTTCCTCACTTCTTTTGCATAGTTTTTCTTTAGACATTTGTATTTGACTTCACTCGGAACATCCTCACTAATTTAAATTCCTCATAAGCTTCCCTAACAATATTTCTTTGAGTAAGAATATCTTCAGTTATCCATTCATCTACTTTGTTTAATTTACTTTTTACTTTGACTTTTTTTATTGGACAGCATACACTAATGTGAAATCTTAGAGTATCAATGAATTGCTTATATTTGTAATTTAGGTTACAACTGTTATAAACACTACTCCAATTTTCTTGAAGCAGTTCCTGCTTCGCTCACTCACTTCCATCACCAACAGACGACAAAATAATCATTATCAGCTGTTTTTCCAAGAATGATTAATAATTATCCTTTTAATGTCCTTCAGCGAGTTTTCCAAGGGAAGAAACCTAGTGCAAATGAATATTTATATTATAAACCTACAATGTTCTGAATTTCGTGAGAATCGTTAGAGCCGTTTTCGAGATCCGGTGAAATACAAACATATAAACATCTAAACATCCAAACATCTGAACATCTAAACATATAAACATAAAAACAGAAGTTGCTCGTTTAATAGTATAGGATATAATTAATTCAGATTTTTCCAACAACAAATTATTTTTCAGTTTTAGAAATCTTACCTTATTCTTTCTTTTGATCCTTTTCTCTTCAGCTTTCATCTCTTCTCTTAATTTTGCTCTTTTTTTGCCTCCCTTCTCTGCAAAATAACATTCAATTTCCTTTTACGTTCAATAACTGTGGCAGCATCCACTCTGCTCTGCAGCCAATTTTTGAAATCCTCATGCCGCTTCTCAGCCTCTAAGGACGCCAGATGTTGTGCATTCCGTTTTTGCTCCATGACAAAATCAACATGATCTAATCGAGCTTTACACCTGTGAAAAATTATCATTTCTGATTCAGGCTATAGTGAGGTCCACGTTATGATGGCAGGATATTTGATTAACATTGGTGTTGCTATCCTTGTCTATCATTCGACAAAGCAGAAAGCACTATCCTTTTCTACCTCCGCAACGTTGCCAGATCATTTTTAAAAATGAAGAGATATAATGAATCAACAAAATTTGTAATCTCAATTATGAAATTTTTTAATCAAATAATTAAAATGTATTGTTTGACGAATAAAATAGAATAAGTCATTTTAAACAAGAATGAACTGTTGATATTTCATGAGATATATCGATCAGTATCAGCTATTTTTTTAGAAGGCTGTGGCATGGCAGAGAATCGGCAACGCTGTCCTATCCCCCATTATAAATAACATAGACCTCACTTTAGTATGACATAGGCACACAGTCAATCACTGATTCATGTCAATCGATGATTCTCAATTTCACTAGTAGTTCTGTGAACAGTAGACCTCACACAGTTTTCTCATCCACAAGTATCTGATGTCACATGTTTGAAATGTTAACAAAATCAGTTCACGGTTGAATTTGTCTTCCATGTGATATAATTCATCCAGCTCCGTGATAATCTTTCCATCTGATGAAAATTAATTTTTTACTATCAAAAATATTAAAATTTTTTCAGCATTATTTAGTTCATTTGATTATTATTAATCACCTATCAAATTAGTTTTTTTTTCAAATGTGAGAATATTGATACTGATGGGCACGCATAATAAATAATACCATGACTGCAAAACAAAATATTGAAACCAAAGACCTTTAAAATGCATAACTCTTTAAGGTCTTTGATTGAAACTATAGATCTTATAGACCTTAAATAAATAGACACGGCTTCTCCAGAACATCTGTGTAATCCACTTGTCAGCTGATTGATTATGAATAATTCCATAGTCTGATTAATCCTATCTTCAGAGTAGATGATATATATTATTATAGTGATATTAGAGTTTGGAGGAATTCCTTTTAATTTCATATATTATCCTTAAAATGCGAAATTTCAAAAAACCTTGTGTATACATCGACGCGCAGTTGAAAAAAGAATATTCCTTTTCAAATCTCATAGAATTCTATTAACGCGTTTGGCCGTGATCGCGTTACATACAGAGAGGCAGACAAATCTGAACTAAAACATAGACTTCACTACATTCCGTCAATTATGAATGTATATTTAGGTGAAATGAAAAATCGAATAAAAAATTAGATAAAATAAATGTTGAACTGACAGTATCTTCTTGTTTTACCTTATATTAATATGGAGGAATTCCACAACATATACGGTATTTGTCTAGTGTAAATTTGATGGATACATAACTTTTTAACTATAGAAGAAAATGGTTGCACAAATTCAATTTGAGAACCTTATAAAAGGAATCCTCCATCCTTATCAGCTTAAAACATAATAAGACAACAAAATAATTTACAAAAATGTCACAGAAGATGAGCAAAAAGCGATGAAAAGTTTCCGAATTCTGGAGAAATCCAATCAATGAAATATGTTGAATAGTAATTGATATTGTGGAATTTCTCCATGTAATTGAGAAACACAGTTTTATTTTTCTCATATTTACGTTGGTTTCAACACGACACTGCAGTCTGTGTGAAAATCTAATGTGGACGTGACAAAAATAAAATTATGTTTTCTAAATTCAATCGAAACCATCTAGCTTCACACAATGGGAAATGATTGGAGAAAAATATATCTTATTATTAAACGAAAATCCAAATTGAATGCTTTAATTCACCCCGAAGACTTCTGCTACTGCAAATATTGACAACAGGGTAAACAGCTAGATGGAAATTCGATGAGTGCTACTATTCAAAAATTCCCAGGCTGACAAATAATTTTATTATATAAAATATTTATTATAAGCGCTATAGTAGCGCTAGTAGCTCGCGCTCATCGAATTTCCATCTAGCTGTTCACCCTGTTGTCAATATTTGCAGTAGCTGAAATCTTCGGGGCGACTTACACCATTTTAATTTGGATTTTAGTTTAATAATAATTATTAATTCATTTGCATTTGAATAATTACAATATCTCAGTAATTTCCAAAAATATATCAGTCAGAATCTAAGTGAGCGAATATAGTAAGATAATACAATGAACACTTTCATTTGGGTGCTATGCATATAAATTGTTGAAAGTTTTGGCAGAAGAAGATAATCACCCAATAACAGATGGTATTCAAATTGTTCCATTGATCAAGAAATTTTCATTATTTTTTTGAGCTTGTCTGAGGATTCATTCTTCGACTCTAATCCAGGCTAATTCATTATGAAAGGAACATCTACATCACAGTTGTCAACAAAATGTTGTTCACAAGAGTAGTCTTTTCAAAAAAAGTTGTCAATTTAGATGACAAGTTAGATGTTGCTGTGCTTTTCAAGAAATTGGCAACAAATTCCCCAAACTTAAATTAAATAAAAACACACATATGTTGTCAAATTCTACATAGTTTTATTCGGTACACAACCATGGTTTCGTGACCACACCGGTTGACTTGAAAATGTGACCGGTGCGGTTACAAAACCATGGTCGTGTACCGAATAAAACTGTGTAGATTTTGACAACATATGTGTGTTTTTATTCAATTATGGAACGGTTCCACAATATTGACAATGATTTAGTCGAATTTTTCCCAAATTTGTTGAAATCTCAATTGACAACTTTGGTTTCATATTTGAAAATGATTTGCAACTAATAAATTGTTACAGACATGTAGATTCTCGCAGATCCTAATACAGGGCTTTAGAGCCACAGTCACAGATTCCAAGATCCTGGATTCTATATTATGTTTACTTCTACCTCTGCTCAGCGTCTTTACTCTGTCAGCCAAAACTGTCTGATCAGTAGTTCTTAAAGTTTAAAATTGAAGTTCTCTTCTTAAAAAAAAAACTTTTATGTTTGGGGGTTTGTCAAATGAAAATGATTCACAATTAATGAATTGTTACTGACATGTAGATTCTCGCAGATCCTAATACAGGGCTTTAGAGCCACAGTCACAGATTCCAAGATCCTGGATTCTATATTAAGTTTACTTCTACCTCTGCTCAGCGTCTTTACTCTGTGAGCCAAAACTGTCTGATCAGTAGTTTTTAAAGTTTAAAATTGAAGTTCTCTTCTTAAAAAAGAAACTTTTATGTTTGGGGGTTTGTCAAACATTCTGGTTTATGAAAATATGCTGCACGATAATAATTTAAACTATTAATCTTTGAAATTGATGTTGCTTTCCATGACGACGAAACACTATATAATAACTTTGTTGTAGTTCATACACTGTGTTACTTGTAAATATTAAAAAAAAAAACACTTTACTTTTTTGGAGTATTGAGGAATGCATTTCACTCCTGAGGAGGATCCTCATGAAGGCTGATCAAGCGGCCTTCATGAGGCTGATGAAGCTCCTCTTCAGGAGTGAAATGCATTCCTCAATACTCCAAGAAAAGTAAGAAGTGTTTTTTCAAATATTCACAAACACAGTGTCTCAAACTGTGATCAAATGTCTCAAATTCACAAACACAGTTGTCTAAACTACAACAGAGTTATTAATCTTCGTTTCTAGAGTTTAAGACTATTTGTATGCAGTTGTTTTACGGGATAGTTATTCAATTCATTTCATTGAGATAAGTTAACTATTACTTCTCTTGCTTGGATTGAATTTCAGCCCTCTGCTTCGCCAAGACAGCTTTGGTTCTCTCATCTCGTATTGCTTTCTTTTCTTGGCGTTCCTCAAAGAAATTATTCATGATCATTATTCTTCTGAATGTAGTTGCCTCTGTTTCTTCTTGATACTGGAAATAAGATTGAGAAAATAGTTTCAAGTTTCAAGTTTTTATTGGGCCAGTTGAACATAGAAATTACATAAATATAGCCAAGTCACAATTCGCATTGAAGAAACATAACATGTTAAACTTGAGAATACATTTTTTTTTTTTAAATTTAAAAATCAATAATATGAGCCTACAAAAGTTCATAGTTCAACGTTCAATTTAAAATTAATGATAATAGAAAAAAATCAGAGCAACAAAATAATGTAGAAAGTGACGGTCATGAACCTTCATAATATTAGTCTATTACCTTTTTTTCATTAATCAAATAAATGCTACATTTTCCATTAAATATGGTGTCCTTCACTAACTTATATAGATAGGCTACTGTACAGCAAACAGTTGAAAATATATACTGTAGCATAAATTTGTTCTTGATTGTGTAAGATGTAGCTGAACTGTATAATGTTGGTACTGAAATATGATATCCTTTACTTATAGATACCATACAGCAAGCAGTTGAAAATATAGCATAAATTTGTTCTTGATTGATGTGTGAAATGTAGCTGAATTGTATAAAGTTGGTGCTGAAATATGATGTCCTCTACTTATATAGACACCATACAGCAAACAGTTAAAAATATAGCATAAATTTGTTCTTGATTGTGTGTGAAATGTAGCTGAATTGTATAAAGTTGGTGCTGAAATATGATGTCCTCTACTTATATAGACACCATACAGCAAACAGTTAAAGATATAGCATAAATTTGTTCTTTATTGTGTGTGAAATGTAGCTGAATTGTATAAAGTTTGTAACATATTTGAAATTGGGGTAGATATAAAAATCCCTAGCTGAAGTACTAATAGGTCTGAGTAAAGTAACTGGCTAATATCGCCAAAGAGATAACATAAAGATTAGATAGCATCAGCTTGTCCTGGCTAAACGGTACAATAGCCTAAAAGGAATTGAAATAATTTTTTGCTAATAAATATATTATATAAAATTGAAGATTGAGGTTAGGTATAAACATTCAGTGATCGGCGACCTAACAATCGACCGAGCCATGCAAAGTAGAATCTGACCAAACCCCTTGGCAGAGATCTATTGCGGCAAAACAGTATGCAATTTGGAAGAACTAAAGGTCACGTGGCTAACTATTAGGATTCATGAAATAAATAGTAATATATAGAAAATTAACTAGCATGTAGAGGCATACTTAAAAAACCTAATAAAAATAATTAAATGTATCCAGGAAATAGGAGGTTACCAAGCGCATGAATACTGAAACAATTTGCATGCACCAATCACATAATGGCAGTTGATAGGCGGCAATAGTATGCCAATTCAAAAATATTTATATACATTTCTATAAATGATCAGAATTATGTAAAATTGTTATATAGTCTATGTTATGGATATGGCCGAAGGCAAAGAAATTATTAAACATACAACATAAGTAATAATTTAATATTTTAGTACGGTCTATTTGAACCTTAAATGGCGGAGGACTAGGATATTCAAATTTTATGTAAATTTGAAAGTCGGAAGTAAGAATTGTAAAATTGAGAAAGGAGAACCATCACTCGCCTGCCAAATGCCACCATGAGAGGTCCCTAAATATTATAGAGCGTAATACCTTGCTATAACTTGTAAAAGCTAAAGTTAGTTTGAATTATTAAATTTCTTATGAGACTTTGTGATGCTCTTATAAAGCAGAAGTCATTTTCATTTAAATAATTTTTTGTAACCCCTTGGAAGAGACGATTCCGGCTACCATAGTCCAGGACCACCAGGAGTTGGATCGACGTCAGCGGCTCATAAGAAGATTTCGACACGTGAGTGAAAAAATTGAATTAGTGATGGGCGCCCTTAGTGCTTCGAATTTATCTAATAATCAAAGCTAGCTCGTCGAAAGGGTTTTCTTATAAATTAAGAATTTTAATAAAAAAAAAAATACTTGCGCAAGTAAATATAGTATTAAAGGTATTTTATTAGAGGAATAATGAGTCAGTACATTTCAGAAAATTCTAATAAATCAAAGAAGTATAAAATCTAGGCTATTAAAACATATGCATATGATCTTTAATTTTTGCAATATAATTTGCGATAGTTTGTTGTAGCTCTGATTCACTAGATGAATTGCTCTACTTATTCCATCAGGTGCCGAATCTTGCACCCTGAGATAAATATATATCATTACAAAGAAATCTACTAGATACTAGAGAATTTTATATATATTGGATTATTAGTTGCCAATTTATCAAGTTGATCTTAAGGAACCTATTTTTAATAGAATTGTCCAAGTCGACAAGTATTAGCAAGCTTATATCGCAGCTACATACAAAAGGATGCATATGATTAAAAGATAAAAGCACATGGTAACGTTTCGTGCTATGAATTTATAGTATAATGTTTAGCCTGTGATATTTTACTGATTTCAATTATTGTTCTATTTTTATATTATATATTTTTATCGCTCTTTATATATTTTGCCTTGATCTATTTTTTTGCAATATTTGTTAATATATGTATCAAATTGTTTATGGTGTGCAATTTATTTTAATTCCTCAACACTATAGGATAAGTACCATATATATATTTTTTTTTTTCAATGAATTATAAGAATTATAGGGGAAGCTCATACCTGGGCCTATAAAAATTTTTATGAGACTGTATCCTATTAAAAAAACACGACCTAAATTTTACAATTATATCAAATATTTCATGCTCTACCGACTGATGCCAAGCAGGAGGCTAATCGTTATTTAAATATAAAGAATAACGTGACAAGTTGGTGCTGAAATATGATGTCCTTTACTTATATAGATACCGTACAGCAAACAGTTAAAAATATAGCATAAATTTGTTCTTGATTATGTGTGAAATGTAGCTGAATTGTATAAAGTTGGTGCTGAAATATGATGTCCTTTACTTATATAGACACCATACAGCAAGCAGTTGAAAATATAGCATGAATTTGTTCTTGATTGTGTAAAATGTTGCTGAACTGTATAATGTTGGTGCTGAAATATGATGTCCTTTCCTTATATAGATACCGTACAGCATGCAGTTGAAAATATAGCATTTATTTGTTCTTGATTGTGTTAAATGTTGCTGAACTGTATAATGTTGGTACTGAAATATGATATCCTCTACTTATAGATACCATACAGCAAGCAGTTGAAAATATAGCATAAATTTGTTCTTGATTGATGTGTAAAATATAGCTGAACTGTATAATTCTGATACTCATAGCCAACATTTGTTGTTGAATTTGTATAGATATACCCAATGAAACACAAAATGAAAAATCTAGGAACATTTATTAAAAGCTTCTATTACTTTTTGCTATTAAAAAGAACGACTATAGCAGTCAGAGTTTTTTTACAATAAATGAATTAATCACTCGTTCAGGAAGATGGCGGTCCTGCCGAAAGATCTCGTTGTCACAGTGAGTGTTTAATTCAGACGACTGCTAGTCGTTCTTTTTAATAGCAAAAAGTGATTTAATAATGAGCAGTTCATGATGGAAACAACATTGAAGAAAACTTCTATTCACAAAATGATCCAGTATATGAATGAAATTTTCAAGTGAGTGGACGAAAATTAATAAAATTTTATTTCCTGATAAATCAGATTAGCCCTTACCAAAATAAGAATGAAACAGTTATGATACAAACTATATAAGTGAGTGTTGATAAATTTGAATAATTTATATGCCAAATAGGCTTTGAAAAAAGTATATCAGAGTAGAATGTTCTTAAAATATCAATGAGGCCCGGTTGCGCAAAAGCCTATTACATTTTAATCACGATCAAATGGCACAATATCCAATCATAGAAGAAGGTTTCTATGGAAAAAGCGTTTTCTGATTGGTTCTCGTGGCACTTAATCGCGGTTTAAATTTTACAGGTTTTCGTGCTACCGGCTCTAGGAGTAGATTGCATATAAGTCTATACCATACAATAATGAATTCATATGGGGGAATAAACATTAATTTTCTGACAACCACACCACAAAAACATTTTATTTTTATTTGTTCTATCAGGAGTAGTACACCCCACTTGAGTTTATGCCTAGGGTTGTCCACTTTTATTTCGCATTTTTATATATTTTTTAGTAATTTCGTATTATCTATTCATTGACAATCAAAAATCATAATTAAAATATATAATATGACTGGGAGAAGACAACAGGCATAGCCCAAAACTGTCGTCTGCTTCCAAAGTTTTACAAATAAAAGTTTCAAAAAGAATGAGGTTAAGATTCCACTTCAAAACTAATGACTAAACTGAAAATGTTAAATTTTGATATTTAAAAACTAATTGAAAACAAAAATATTTCATTTAAATCTCTACAAATTGGAAATTTTTGGGTAATTTTGCAAAATTTTGAGCCAGGAAAGAAACACAACTTATGTTTGTTAGTGACATAAATGCAAGTGATTGAATAGAAAGAAATAAAAATCCAAGTTACCTTTTTTTAAATTGTTCACTTGTTTTTAAGTGTTCACTTTTTTCAATTGTTCGACATGTTTCAACATAATTATGCCAATATCAAGTAAATGAATAAAAAATAATTATTTTGAAATGATATTTTTTATATTTTATAGTAGCCCAAACGAAAAAAGGTAATATGAAAGTGATTAATTTGTTAATCATTCGAATAGTGAGAAACTAATTTACTTGAAAAACTCTTCTACAAATATATGCATCTCACCTTTTCTTTTGAAAGTTTTTTGATTGCTTCTGCATGCAAACTGTGCAGGTATTTTCTATATTGATTGTATTCCTTCAAGGTGCAGATGACTCCATTTTCATCAGTGACTAAATGCTTTTTCCTCAGCAAACTGAGATTATGCTTCAAGAAATTCCTCATATGCGGATCATGGAGTGGATGGTAGGGTATTTCCATTTCATCGTCCAGTTTGAATTCAGCACCTTCTATGCTCTTGAAAAGCTACAAAAAATTGTTTATTTTTAGAATTGAATAATTCTCATTGTAGCCACTTCTTAGGTCATAAGGAGCATTACCTTTGTCACAAGCTACATCAAAATTTAATACAATATTCGATAGTACTTGATACTAACACAATTCAATATTTATTTATTTAATAATAATCATTACATTACATCAATTTTGGGAATAATCCCATTTGACAGGTAACTTAATAGTTTAATCTATAATATTGAAGGAAAGAATCGGCTTATACATAAACGGGATAGGAAATTCACGAATGACGCATCATCACGCGTGAACTACTTACTGGACGGATTAACATGAAATTTTGCATAAAAAAATTTACACAAGATTTTTGAGTTACTAAGGATGGTTGTAGGCCCATTTTAAATCCTTCAAGATTTTAATATGTCAAGTTTTTAGTTCTAGCGGAGCACGATTTGCCTGCTAGTTTAATATAAAATAATAATAGACAATAAAATAAGTTATCACCTATAACATATTTCTAGCCAACATATTTTATTTATTATTATTGAACGAAAATCCAAATAGTGCATTTTTGTCTAATTCATTAGCATTTGAATAACTGAAATATTCAGTAATTTTATTTCCATCTGTGAACATATTTTATAAAAATATATTTTATAGTCTTATTACAACTTTCATCATACATTTATGAGTAAAGATACAAATGTTAAAAAAACGTTTAAAACGTTGTAAACAAAGAGCTGAAGATGTGGCTGGTGAAGCCACTAAGCCAGGTTCTGTTTATATTATAGTATTATAATATAATAATAAAAGTGGTTGAAAATTTCAATTTGTGTTCTCATTTTCGTTTAAATAGAATTTAAATCTCCTTGGTAAGAGTTACTAAAGTAATTGAGAGACTGGGAGTGTGTTTCTATTATAAAAAACTCAGAAACACACTAATCTATAATAATTATAATAGAGGAAAGAATTTACTGGATTATATATGTACGGGATAGAAAACTCACGAATGACGCATCATCACGTCTGAACTACTCAACCGTTTAACTTGAAATTTTGCATACACATTCTCAAGCTGGGTTTCCACCAAGGTTATTAACAAAATGTTAATAACTTAATCCTCATAGATTCTATTAGATTGAATATAACTTATCATACACATGATGAACATATTATGTGTTTGTCAAGTTCCCTTTAATCTAATAGAATCTATAAAGATTAAGTTATTAAAATTTTATTACGGGTAACAAAAGTTACCGAGGATGGTTAAAAGCTCTTTTTAAATGCTTCAAAATTCTTGTACGTCAAGTTTTCAGTTTGTCAAGTTTTTTATTAGATCTTTGCAGAGCATGGGTTACCTGATAGTTAGAATAAAGTAACACTAAAAGGTCACTCTACACCAGAGTTGTCAACTGAGATTTCAACAAAGTTCTGCATTTTTACAAATTTCATAAGAAGCTCAGCAACATTCAAGTTGTTTTCTACAGAAAAAATTGTAGACAACTCTATAGTGAGTTCCACGTTATAATGGCAGTGGAGAAAGATAGGAGAAAATTGTTGCCGATCCTCTTTCTTGTCAATGCTTTCTATAGGCGGTAGCTGATTATTGATGTAATATCGATGTAATATTGATGTAATATTGATTATTGATGTAAGGTTTATTGATGTAATATTATCTGTTAATTCTCGTTCAAAATAATTGATTATATTTTCCTAAAAGTACCTTGGAAAGTAACCATTTCTGCACTGAATGCAGGCCGCCAAAATCACTTTTCCGCTCTAGTGCGCAAAGTATTACTTTGCATAGTCTTAATACTTTGCGTATTATCTTGCAGCCATCCCAATCAGCTGTTGACATTGTTGGCGTGCATTTTGAATGTGAATTTGTTCTAATTATTTTTTCCTGATTTTCAAATAAATAGAAATGAAAACTCATTTTTAATATTATTAATTATTCATTATTTCAAATAATATTTTTTTTTCATTCATAAATTGATTGGTTGAAAAATTATTTAGAAATTAAGATTTACAAAAAATTATTCAAATTTTTGGATTAATTTGAATAAATGATCGATTATTAATTTTTAATTGTATTATCAAGTTAAAAATTAATTAAAGTTGTTAATAATAACAAAATTATACAGACAAATATTTGATGGATTTCAGCCACCATTTTACCCATAATCAACCACTTTTCATATTCAATGGTAACTGTAGGAAAAATGTAATGTGAAATACGTGCGCAAAGTTCCTCTGCTGCACTCAAGAAACCATTCCGCCCTTGCCTAAGGTTTGTGCGTAAAAGTTTCTTTCGGTGCAGCAAACTGTCACTTTGCGCACTAGTTGCACAAATAACTATTTATTAAGCAAGAAATAATATTCTTTAATAATTTCATAATGGATCTCCATAATTGCAATGAAATATTTTCTTAATTGATTATTAATTCTACATTGTTAAAGGAGCAGCAGAGCAAAGTGAGCACTATTCTCTTTTTTATGATAGACAAGGAATGCAATACCATTGTTAATCAAGTACTGCCATTACAACGTGGACCTCAATGTAGTGTAAACGTGGTTTAAGAACAAAATCTCTTCTTTACCGTCCTAATAGTTATCAATGATAAATGAATAAATAGGTAATAATTACACTTTTCCCAGCTTTTCCTCTTGTTAGCGCAAAATCCTCATCTGGTGGCTCAATGAATACAAGTTTATCATCAATATCTCCAACGTTCCATGTCGGGAGCCCATTTGGTATTTCAGATCCGGAGGGTTTTCTTAATACTTTATATGCATCAGCCCAATTAGCTGATCTGACAACCAATGTCTCACTATTTTTGTCTCTGTCCTCCAAATATGCCTTTTTCTTTCTTTCAAGATCTATTAACCTTATTTTCGCCAGCTCCAGCTTTTTACTCTCTCTTCTGCTGAGCCTAATAGATTCTCTTAGTAATGAAGATGACATCTTGATTATATTTCTATATTAGATTTGTTGTTATCTATAAATTGATATTAAATTTCACATTAATTTCTTCTGATTCAAATATAAGTAGATAGCAATAGTTGATCTGACGGAAATATTTGAAGAATCTGTAAATATAAACATGAAAGTGGACTAGAAGGTTAAAACATCTATCAACCTTGAGTGGACAGAATTAATTTAATATCAATAAAATTTTAATTGCCATATGTTAGGTCATCTGAAATCTGAAAAAATCTGGTGTGGTGCACTCACAACTTTCCTTGCCTTTATGAAAATTTATCAACTGACATTAGTGTTCCCGCGCATCTCAAGTCTACTTTTCTAAGGTCTGAGCCAGCTGGTGACAGGAAAATAACGCTAGATATACACGAGATCTTCTATCTCTTCATAGTGAATGATCTAATAGAATCAACCGTTGCCAACAGTTTGCAATAATAATTGATTAATCTTATTTTCTCGAATTTCGAGCTTATTTTCAATTTTAGGTGAAAATGTTACTGAACAAATTGTAGAGATTTAATTGTAGAGATTTTTATGCTCAATCTTTTCCACTCGAATTTTTTTGTTTAAATTGTATCTGAAGCCTGATAATTGGGAATCTAAAATGAAACTTTGCATAGATGGTGCAGTGCTCCTGAAATTTTTACAGATATGAGACTTGTGGCAGTTGCTAGAGCTTATCAATGACTTTTCTATGTATGAATTTGATCAAAATCGTTGGAGCCGTTTTCGAGAAAATCGCGAAAAACACGGTTTTTGAAAACATTTTCGCCATTTTAGCCGCCATCTTGAATTGCATTTGATCGAAATTGTTCGTGTCGGATCCTTATAGTGTAAGGACCTTAAGTTCCAAATTTCAAGTCATTCCGTTTATCGGGAGATGAGATATCATCACTCATACACATGCACATACACTCATACACACACACACACACACACACACACACACACACACAACACACACACACACACACATACACACACACACACACACACACAACACACACACACACACACACACACACACATACAGACCAATACCGAAAAACCACTTTTTTGGACTCAGGGGACCTTGAAACTATAGAAATTTGGAAATTTGGGTACCTTAATTTTTTTCGGAGAGCAATACTTTCCTTACCTATGGTAATAGGACAAGGAAAGTAATGAAACGTATAGAAAACATGAAATTAGGGTACCTTAAATTTTTTTCGAAAGCAATACTTCCTTACCTATGGTAATAGGGCAAGGAAAGTAATAAATCGTCTACGCATGCGTATCCAAATTTCAAAAATGTATTTTGGCCAAAGACCTTAAAGATGCAGATCTCTTTAAGGTCTTTGATTTTGGCAAGAGTCATTCATTTTTTTTTGTATGGGAAAATGGTGTAAGAACACTACTACCGTACCGCACTCACTGTAATTATAATGAAAGTATGGTATTGCTATCACTAGTCTAGGATGCTCTGTTTGTACTCTTGTTATATGAGGATTCACTTGTTTTTTTAAGATGTTATAGTTGCTATTTACTAGATCAGCTAGATTCTTGAATGAAAGTTTCATCAATTTAAAATACAGACTCAGGCTTATTAGCCAAAATAATTAATTCAAAATCTTCCAATCAACAATATTCATGGTTTTCCAATTTTACCAAACATTTCAGTCGTTTCTTCTATACTACATAGGCCTGCTTCTATCAACTCTCATCTGAAAACAATATTACTTTTCATGCACAAATTGAAATACAAAAGAGATTGCAGAATTCTGCTATTATCAACTTGATAACAAAGCATTTCTACAAATTGAAATATGCAGTAATTTTTGATTTTTCTTGTAATAATCATATAGATTCCTTTAACAGTAATAATGCCAATATAATATTATAATTAACATTTTCAGGCTTCCAAGTGTTTTTCGGCTTTCCAATAACATTACTAAATTCAAATTTTCTTTCACTTGTCAATTATTCTCAAGGAGTATTCTAAAAAAAGGAATGTGAAAAAGTACACTACATATACGCATAACGTTTTGGACTTGATAACTATTAAAATTTGAAAAAGGAATATATAGGATAAGCTAATCTTAATTTTCCTTTTTCAAATATGATAGGCCTAAATTAATATATTATTATAGATCATTGCAGTGATTGTTAAATAAATGAATAAAATATATAATCTCTCCTCAATCAATTATGGAAGAGAAAAAGTCAATGTTGAAATTCAGAATAGTTGAAATTCAGAATAAAAACACAAAGAAATTATCAAGTATTACAATATTATTTATAAAATAGAATTATAGTACCATTTGAAATTAATAAAATAATAAATAAAGAATACAAATTATAACTTTATTTTACTAGTTCCAGTAGTGTTCACATCATCGTCAGGTTATAAAAATTAATTTCAAAGAATAGTCATGAAATTCATACATTTTAAGAAGATTACAATATTAATTTTATCATAAATAACTTTAATTTATCATAAACTTGTAATATTTTACAATATCTTCGTGTTTCTATTATGAATTAGTATCTCCAGGCAGGTCTGGAGTGTTTGCACTCAGCCAGATTTCAAGATTAAGTACTGGGAGCTCTATCTTAATTAACATGTACAGTGTATAATGTCCTCATAATGTCGCATATTGCGGTACGGTATGCAATATTGGTACGGGAAGGCTCCAGTCTTAAAAATTTAAATAGAATTTTTAGAATGCAAAAGAGAGCTGTAAGAGCTATAAAAGGTCTTTTTCAAATTCAAATCAAATCAAATTTATTTCCATTCAAAAACAGTTAACAAACATAAATATAAATCACATTTTATGGAAAGATTAGCATCCGCAAAGAAAGAATCTGGGCGCGGATGCGAGTTGTGCTATTTCATAAAACTAAAAGAAATTATGATTATAATTCTATTCTAAGAACAAAAACAAAAAAATACAATATTACTAAAAATTACTTATAATTGACATATTACTAAACATGAATAACAAAAGAGACCTATTGAAAAATTTCTCCCGATACAGCAATTTTTATTAATATTATTTATGTTTTATTTTGTGTGATTAATTCTGTTTTGATTATTACTATTAGTTTTTATGTTTTATTATTACCATTTAGTTAGATTTATTACTATTTCGATTTGTTATTTTTTCATTACTATTTGAATTATTATGGTTTTTTGTATGATTATTTCTGTTTTGGGGTAAACATTAAGCCATTAGAGTCCTGCAGAGAGTATTTTAAAGATCTATGACTACTAACTGTGCCTGCACTGTACATTTTCGAAGTGATTATGTATATAAGAGATAAAGAATTTATAAGAAACTGTGACATACATAATTATGACACAAGAAATAAGAGTAGATTTTCTGTACAATACCACAGGACAGCTCAGTATGAGGAAAAGCCTTCTTATATGGGTATCAAATTTATGAGTAAACTGCCGTCAGCTTTGAGAGAAAATAGAATAAGGATATTTTCAAAAAGCTATTGAAACGATATTTAGCAAACGGGGTTTACTACAGTATTCAAGAATTTATGGATGGAGAATGAGGCTTTTGGGAGGGTTGAATTGCAATGTACATTGTGGAGTATGATAATATACCTATACATATATTTATTTTTATTCTTTTATTTCTTGAAAAATAGTCCTTCCTGACGATTTCCTATACTCTTTCAAGAGTCTCCAGGAAGAAAATTTAATCATAATCAATCAATCATAATCCACATCCCACAAATCAGTGTGTCAGGACATGAAATTTTTAACGCGGGTTTCTAACTCTTTTTATTTATTTATTTTATTCATTTATTGTATAAAACACTATAATCATGATACATACAATTATGACATTGGAGGAAAAACTAGGCTGAGCCTGTACTATTTATCTCCAAAAATTTTGATAAAATTATATTAAATTAGTCACTTCTTATTTGTATTTATGAATTATTTGGAATGCCTCAGGTTTTACAGCGTTGAGAACACTCGTCAATGGAGGCTGTCAACCACATCTTCCAGCTACGGCTTTCTTCAATTTTGTTTAACGGCTTCCATTATTTGTTCTCTGAGGTAATTTAGCTGCCATCCGTCAAGTGCTCTGACCTTTCGTTTTTAGAGATGACGCCATAACCAACAAAACTAACAAAATTGGATTCTTGAACACTTCTAAATCCCATTTTAAGAGATTTCCTAGTTTGCTGATTTCTTCACTTATCCCGTTAACCTGTTGTTTTGGATAATAGGCTTTACTATTCCAAGACTCTCCACATCAGGTTGATAAAAAGATTGGAATGGATTTCATTAATAGCCTACTATTTTTATGAGCTAGTTTATGGATGTGCTCGATTTCTTCAATTTCTTTATCTTCATAATGTTTTTGATGATGATTTATGAAGTACACCTATATAAGGAGGTATGACTTATGAACATATAGAATATAGAAGAAAATTGTAATTGAAAATAAATTAATTTCTATTAATTGTTATATAATTATTGTTTATAGAAATATACCCGCCTACATAAAGCAAATAGAACCCCTTAGCCTTAACATATACAAACGATTTTTAAATATGTGGTTATTTGAAACCGGCAGGGATGTCGCTGATCAGCTCATCTACTCCTCTTACCGATGTTGATACTATGTATATATTTATCTTGAATTCATCATCATATATATATATCATCAATATATTGCTCATAATTTATCATTGTTCAAGTTCTAAATTGTATCTTGTGTGCCATGTTAAAGCTTTATACCATAATAGTTTATATTGTACTACTTCAATTCAAAACATATATACTTTCTCCACTAAATTTAATCAACTTTTATTTTTCAAGTTATATTGTAAATATTTATAATTTTCTTCTTAGTACCAATTTGTTTTTCATTAGAACTCTTTCCCCACACACAGACTTGTCTATGTGGGGAAAATTCACAAGTATTTATATTATTTATACATGTGAACTGTATTTTTGTAATGATTTCTGTGAATAAACTCAATTTGAATTTGAATTTGAATTTGTTCATGAAGCTCTCTACTCATGAAGTCTTCCCCTGAGAAGTTCTCCAACATAAAGGGAGTAAGTATGTTTCAAAAGTACCATGAGTCAGTAAGTAACAAAAAGTAAGTATATGTTTCATTCCAAAAACGAAAAAGTACCTAAGCAATGAAAGTAAAGTGGGTGACACACAGTGTCAGTGTGACACTGGATATGACATCATACGTATCGAAACATGTTTGTGTTTCTCTTCAAGTGCGTACAGACTTGTGCGCCCCGAACACGCGCATTTCACTTTTCATCAGATGATGCTATTCCCATTAAACTGTATTTGTACAGAAATAGTAAGATACAAATGTAATAAGATATAATAAGAGATAATAAGAGTAACATCAGCTGATGAAAAGCGAAATGCGCGTGTTCGTGGCGCATAAGTCTGTACACACCTCAACATAAATTCCCTGATATTTGACAGTATTTTTGTGTTATCATTATAGAGTAAGGCTGGCCACATACCGATTAGTCAAGACAAAACTAGTCACGTTTAGTCACAATATTTCACATTGCTGCTTATGACGCAACACACACTGATTATAGTCATTGCAATTAGACATGACTCCATAAGCAACTATGTGAAGTATTGTGACTAAACGTGACTAGTCTTGTCTTGACTAATCGGTGTCTGACCAGCCTAAGTAAGAAGAGGCATAGAGTAAAGATACCTTGATCATTTGTCTCTGGTGGGAGCAAAGATGATAAAAAGTCCAAGTTTAAATTTATTTCCAATCTTCTCTGGTAGATAAGTAAGGATACGAATAGAAGTCGATAGGTCAGGTCGATATATAGATTTCAGCTTGGTATTGATCTTTTATATCTATATCTATCACTGTATATCAAGTCTGTCTGTATATTGCTGGCTTTATGATTCAGAGGCCCGGGCTCAAATCCCGGCCCGGGCAAGATATTTATCTCGGGCCACTCCCGTGTTTCGAATGGACACGTTAAGCCGTCGGTCCCGGCTGCCTAAAAAGCAGTCGGTTTTAGGTCATGTCAGAGGCCCTGAAATTGATCAGTTGCGACCTGAAAACTCTGACACCAGACCTGAGCCAGCTAGGTCACTCGATATTATTATTACTACTTTAAAATCACACAGATATATATCTATCTACATCAATGACTCCAAATGTTTTAATTATTTGGATCATTTTACATTGAGCCTCCTCTATTAATAGCATAATATAGCATAAATAGTATTATTCTACATTCTACCAGAGAAGTTTTCTCCAGAGTTTTTATAATTCTATATTCTGCTATATTCTGTGATTCTACTCTGTAGCACAGCTGGTAAGAGACATCGACCTTCACCGCCACTTAGGCCTACTCATTCTGTTCGCAAATTTAGAAGCTTCATTCTAAAAAAATGATGGGTGAGTAAAGACGCAATGAAGTCAAAGAGAAACGCGCTTTCCTGAAGACTACTACTTGCGAATCAAGAGTGATCCTGTGGTCCTGCAAGTCCTGCGATCCTGTGAACCACGAAGACGACCGGCCTGTGAATGTGCGCGCGCAGATCTAAAAAGTTCCCCCCTCTCATCAACAAATATCCCCCTGCCCCCTTGCTTATCCTGCCAACCCCCCCGCCGCCAACAGAGCAACTCTCTCAATGTAGGCTGCTGGCATCTATTCACCTGTCAGCTTGAACTCAACGAAAGCCAGATGCCAGTGTGCTTCAGTCCTTCAGTGCTATAGTAGTGTCAGACCTGTTAGTCTCTTGTCTGGCTTCTTCCTAGTTCGTCGTTCGTCGTTCGTGTCGTGCGCGTCTAAGTTGCTCGTCGATCGGCGACCTTTTAACCCGCTCGATCGGCAACAAACAATTTGTAATTTGTGTGCTCCAGACTTTTGGGAATACCTTTTGCTGGAAGAAGCTGTGGGTGAGTGCAATACACGATTTTAAAAGATGTACAGAATAATTTTAGTGGTGTAGTGAGGTGCACGTTGTAATGGCAGTGGAGAAAGATGGGAGAACAGAGTTGTCGATTCTCTGCCTTCTATAGAGGATAACTGAGTGAATCTGCAATACAGTTCAGTTAGTTTTGGTTGTATAGTGAGGTCCACGTTATAATGGCAGTGGAGAAAGATAGGAAAACAGCTCTGCCGATTCTCTGCCTTGCCACTACCTTCCATAGAGGATAGCTGAGTGAATTTGAAATACAGTTCAGTAAGTTTTGGTTTCACAGTGAGGTCCAAGTTATAATGACAATGGAGAAAGATGTGGTCTCATAAAAACTCTCTGAAATCTGAGAGGAATCTTTATGTTTTCATAATGAACAAGTATCATTTCTTGGTACCGTACCATACTACATCTCACCAAATACTGTGTCAGTAGATGCAATTTGTAGGTTTATATAGTGAAGTTAACGTTATATGACAATGAAGAAAGATGTGCTCTCATAAAAACTCTTTGAAATCTAAGAGGAATCTTTCTGCTTTCATAATGAACAAGTATATCACTTTTTACTCCTCACTGTATCAGAAGATGCATTTTCAATGTAGGTTTCTATAATAGTAACGTCCGCGTTATAATGGCATTGAAGAAAGATGTGCTCTCATTAGAACCCTTGAAATCTTTGTGTTTTCATAATGAACAAGTACATCACTACATCTCACCAAACACTGTCAGAAGATGCAATTATAGGTTTCTATAATGAGGTCCACTTTATAATGGCAGTGGAGAAAGATAACAGAATAGCGTTGCTGATTCTCTACCTTGCAACTGCCTTCTACACTGAGGATAGCTCATACCGGTATATCTCATGTGATATTACCTGTTCATTATTGTTAAAAATTAACAATTATACCAAGTATATTCATTTTATCAATGAATGGATAATAATGATGGAGGCTGAATAGTATTTTGTTAATTAATTGTGTTTCTTCATTGTTGAAAAATTATTTAGGAACGTTGTGGAGGTGGAAAGGGATAGCGTTATCTGCTTTGTAGAATGATAGACAAGGATGCTAATCAAACACTGCCATTATAACGTGGACCTCACTGTACTAGTACAGGTGAAAGACGTGGTTAGTGAGTTGAACAGTAGAACAGCATCCACAGAGCAGAGTCGTCTCTCGTCTCTAGCTGTGTTCTGCACTGTGAGGCCGGATGTGCCGTTATTTTGTCTCTCTCTCTCTCTCTTTGCTCACTCACTCTCTCTCGACTCTCGACCTATGGAAATATGCCTTCAAAATAATAACCTCAACAACCCAGAAACAGTGGTCTGCTAATCTATTAGCGTACGCGTTTCACAGGCAAATTCAATCAACAGTGCTTTCCAACTCACAATAAGTTACAACTTGCAAACAGTTTTCCGAATATAACAATGTAATTATTTCACAACTTGCGAATTCAGTAACAGTTTTATAATTTATAAGTTAGATGGGCGTACAACTTATGACCATAGAGAGAACATAGTATATTATCATGCTAACTCTTTATCTATTCTTTTTGTATATTCCCGGTCAAATTCAACATTTTATAACTTTCAAGTAAAAACTCACAGTTCTCCAAATCACAATTCCTTATTCCGAATCATTCCTTATTCCTTATTCACAATTCCTTATTCCAAATCAAACTTCCTTATTCCAAATCACAATTAATCCTCAACTCGATAATTCACCAACAGTTTGCCAGTTCATAAATTAATATAATAAATGGAGATTAGAGTTCATTATAACATATATAACGATAGAGAAAACATGGTATTATAAATAATTATATTCTTACTCTTATACTTTCTCTATTCTTAGGTCCTGAATATAGTACCATAGAGAAACAATATCATAAGTAGATATCCCATGGTATAGGGCGTTTATGTCACAACTGTTACTGTTATCTCAAGCCGATAGTTCATGTAATTCTTTCCCGTGAAGCTGTGTGACACTGGTAGTCTCTCATATTGTGCCGTTCATACACTCTCACCCCAACAAAACAGTAAAATTCGACAATAATCAACAGTAATCGGCTTGAGATAACAGTGACAGTTGCGACATAAATTCCCTATACCATGGGATATCTACTCACGCTGTTGTTTATCTATGATAGTACGAAGTGTTTTTACAGCGTTTTTCCCGAGTCGGGAGGGCAGGAATCTCTCTGATTGGTTGATTAGGTTGGCGGTCGAGAATCAGCTGATTATCAGCCAATCGGAGAGCTTCCTGCCTTGCTGACTTGTCTGAAAATGCTTGAAAAACGCTTTATGTGACTTGGTCCTTATTGTATGATATAACTGATTGACAGGTTCATAACTGAATATCTTCCACAGTAGCTAGTTACTTTATCCGGGGCTAATATATCTGATCCCTGTATCCCTCTATTTCTATGAATATAATTTTATTATACAATTCAAGAGGATAACGTGATAAGATTATGATAACGTCAGCAATATGCAATAAGCTTGATTGAAGTGTCATCCGTCCCATTAACCACGCACAAGCCTGGAGAACATGTGGACATCATCCTCAGCAGAAAAAAATGATTGACTGAGAATTCCAGACACAGATTAGGATAGGATTCTTGATTTTCTTTTTAGAATTCAGATTGTATTTGTAGTTACTTTTATTTTCAAGCTTTTCGCACACAGAAGCGGGACGCGAGATGACGTCAGGAACGGACTATTTTAATCACTGCTTTTAAATTTTCCTCTCCCGTCGACGTCCCGCATCCCGCATTGGTATGCGAAAGGATTTTATACTCGTGCATAAATTTCAACCCCTGTTTCTTTTCTTCATCATGTTTCACCACTCAAAATGAAAATGATAGTTCGATTAGAATAAAAGAGGATTGGATTTTTTCGAGAAGCAAGTTAAATTATAACATATTATAATATATGAATATAAATGATAACAACATTATTATTAACATTCTATATAAACATCAATTATATAAACGATTATTAACATTTTATATAAACAGATTCACTTTGTAAACTGTTTTGTGAGATCACTTTCAACTTTTAGTACTAGCTCTATAAATAATAATTATTTTTGTACTGATTTATGCAACGGCCAGGACTGGTTTCGAAAACTAAACAAACTTGTTCTTGACTTTACGATATTTCTCTACATTCGATTACTGAACTCAATCTTTAATTCTCAACAATCTTCATCATAGCAGACAGGCTAACACACTGATTTTTTTCTAGCACCCACTTTCTAAAAGGCTCCAACTTTCTTTCTCGATTTCATCCTGTATTTTAAAGCTTTGATGTATTTCATTATAAAAATATATTGATTATAACTTTCAATTATGGATTTGCATCAATAATATTTATTCTCAAATAAAATTATCGTTACGAATTACTTTTCACTGGTATGATAACATCAGTTTTGTGGAGTGAAAACTGTGATAATAATGATTCATAGGGGTACAATAATCACAATTTTAGAAATTCTGCTCACGGTCATTCTTTCTACATGACCTAACCACCTGATTTTTTTAAGCTTTTATAAATCGAACTCGCTTGTGAGCGCCATATCTAACAGCCACAATTCTCCCTGGTTGGTTAGACTTGGGCGAAGAAATTAGTGGCAATGTAGCAATTTCGATGAGAGAGTAGTAATAATACTAAATGAGAGAGTGAAATAGTGATACATTCAACTTAAGGAATAATCCATATAATTTGCGTCCCTCCAATCCATTACAATTTGATATTGACTTTACCAGTGTATGTAGACGTCAGTTTGAATATCAGTGTTACTTGTTTATAAATAAAGTCCCAACTGATTTTATTATTAATAGAATTACAAAATCCATAATGAATCTTATACTGGATTGGATTAGGATAAATGTTTATTTCAAATTATCTATATCCATTATGTAGTGTTTCATTCTAATGTTAAAAAATATTATTGTCATGGCTTCCTTGAATTGGTCTTTTTGAGTTCGTCACTTGCTTGTGATTTTGTTACTTTGTCTTATCGTTTGTAAGTATTGAGATGTGACCTGGTTTCCATAATTTTAGTTATTCTAGTGGTTTGAATAAGCTCTTTTTCTTTCTATTGACATGTTTGCTGTACCTAGTTGTTCGAACTCACTGCCGGCGCACAAGTTTACTTTGCCGGTAGTGCCATTTTGTAAGTTAGAATATTTATTTTATCTATCTGTATTATTTTATGGCAAATAAATGAATTTGAATTTGAATAAGTCCTATTGGACGTTGAAATTTACTAGTGGAGAATAGTTAGTTGTTGGCATTAGTGAAGAGTTCAACCAGTAGAGCGTTCTACCAGAGATAAAAAATAAGTATATATGATGGACATCATAATATATCTTCACTCTGTTTCCACTGATGGGAATCAGCGCATGTTAACAATCGAGATGAGAAGAAAATCCAACTATTCAACTCATATACCTTATTGGACGATATGATTACTTTTACCTACACGTCATGCCATGTGCAGTCTGTAGTCTACAGTGGGCTTTGAGCCGACAAGATTGACAGGATAATGATCTACTTAGAAATAGTCTGCCTCTTTCTAAAACTCCCTTGAACCAATGTTGTAGAATTCTAATAATATAATTAGAAATAGTCGGTCTCTTTCTAAAACTCCTTGAACCAATGTTGTAGTGTAGAATTTTAATTGATCTACTTGGAAACAGTCTGTCTCTTTCTAAAATTCCCTTGAACCAAAGGTGTAGTGTAGAATTTTAATTAATCTACTTGGAAACAGTCTGTCTCTTTCAAAAACACTCTTGAACCAATGGTGTAGTGTAGAATTTTGATTTATGTACTTGAAAACAGTCTGTCTCTTTCTAAAACTCCCTTGAACCAATGTTGTAGAATTCTAATAATCTAATAAGAAACAGTCTGTCTCTTTCTAAAACTCCCTTGAACCAATGTTGTAGAATTCTAATAATCTAATAAGAAACAGTCTGTCTCTTTCTAAAACTCCCTTGAACCAATGGTGTCAAATTCTAATAATCTACTTGGGAACAGTCTGTCTCTTTCTAAAACTCCCTTGAAACAATGGTGTCGAATTCTAATTAATCTACCTAGAAAAAGTCTGTTTGTTTCTAAAACTCCTTTGAACAAAATGGTGTAGGATTCTAATTATCTACTTGGAAACTCTGTTTGAAATGTACACCCTTGAACCAGATGTTACTTTTTCACATAATGTTGAAATGCATTACAATTGAAGACATACTGCTAACAGATTCTAGATGCAATTTCACTTTCTAGTAAACAATGGGAATCCAGTTCAGCACTGGACATTGCAACATACTGTATTGTTATCGTATGGTTGTTGGAACTTCATTATTTGTTGGAGAACATTGAACTTAATTATAAATGGTAACACTTGTACCTGTAGTTTTGCTGAATAAGAAATAAATTATTAATAATTCTTATTTTTGAATAAAATTTGTAGTGACAGGAAAAAGTAATTGACTAACCATATAAATGTAGCCAACGGTTAAATCACATAATTCATGCATAATCTTCTCTCCTCTCTTCATATTTTTCATGAATCATTTAATGAGCATATTATAATAAAAGGATACATCACAAACGTCAAAGTGTCGTTTTTTTTCATCATCAATCTATACTCATGTAACCGTACAATTATTAATGTCATTTCATTTATTTTCCAACCACTTGATAATGGCATCATATAGCTGAAACATGTGACTAAATAATTTTAAGAAGGGTAGACATATTTCTGTTTTTATATATATTCAAGAGTAGCACTGAAGAAAGAAGACAACCGTACAACTGTTTGAAGTAGATTACCGTGATAGAAATTTGAAATGAATATAATTTTATTTCATGCTTTCAATGCAGTTTCCGACTTCAACTCGTTGTTTCTTCATTAATAATAATATTTGTATGGCTTTTATTAGTGGGGAGTCCCTGACGGAAGTACCACCTCGCCTGAATATATCATTTGAGCCGTCAATGGACCTTAGGACTGTCATACTTCAGCCGGGACCGACAGTTTATTCATTGTCTTTTCACAAAGAAAATTTTCAATTCAAATCAATTTTTATTCCAATCAACACAATACAATATACATAAAAGAAATCAAAACAAAAAATCACAATCAAAAATAAAGTTTCAATTAAATACAAGAACAGGCTTCATGGCGGGTTGTGCTGAAAAGAAAGAGAGACAACTCTGATAAAGATAAAGATTTATATCGACAACTGTGTGAATAGAAGTCGAATTCAGCGTTTCGTGTTTTCCGCTCCAACATTGACTGTCATACTTCAGCCGGGACCGACAATTTATTCATTGTATTTTCACAAATAAAATTTATATCGTCAACTGTGTGAATAGAAGTCGTGTTTTCGCTTCAACATTGACTGTCAAACTTCAGCCGGGACCGACAATTTATTAATTTTATTCTCACAAAGGAAATTTATATCGACAACTGTGTGAATGGAAGTCGAATTTAGCGATTCATGTTTTTTGCTCCAACTTTGACTGTCATACTTCAGCCGGGACCGTCAACTTATTCATTGTATTTTCACAAAGAAAACTTATATCGACAACTGTGTGAATAGAAGTCGAATTTAGCATTTCGTGTTTTCCGCTTCAACTTTGACTGACATACTTCAGCCAGGACCGACAGTTTATTCATTGTATTTTCACAAAGAAAACTTATATCATCAACTGTGTGAATAGAAGTCGAATTTAGCGTTTCGTGTTCAACATTGACTGTCTTTTGTTGACAAGTTTACGAAACAGCGGAGCACAGAGAACAAGTTGTTGGGTTGTTGCAGGTTCTGTTGTTGTTGAGAAAGTGTCGTTGTTGTAGATGAAGTGATGCTGATGATAACACTGCCTTTCTTCTCCGAATACGAACTGTCAATGAATTTGGAAGCAATTGTTGTGAAATGAAAACTAAACGAACGTCCCAAGGTCGAAAGGCAACAGAACAAAACCATCGACAGACTATTTTGTGCTGTTTCTTTGTCTCTAAACTGGGGAGTGTCGAGATTTGCATGTGGCACGGCGCAACATCAACATAAAAAGCATGATCAACATCAACATCAACATCAACATCAACATCAACATCAACATTAATTTACAGCTTCAAGATGCGTTCGTGAGTGTCAACTTGCGCTGGATGGATCTACAATCAAATAGTACCCCATCATTATTTATTATTCTGTGGAGGATTTGAAGAGTCGCCCTTGGCAACTACAATCGTCTGCCGTTCCTATAGTGAGGTCTACGTTATAATGGAAGTGGAGAAAGATAGGAGGACAGCGTTGCCGATTGTCTGCCTTGTCACCGCCTTCTATATAGGATAGCTAATATCAGTGTATCTAATGTAATATTGGATGTTCGTTCATTCTTGTGTAAAATTATATCTGTGATAGCCTATATTGAGGTCCATGTTATAATGGCAGTGGAGAAAGATAGGAGGACAGCGTTGCTGATTGTCTGCCTTGTCACTGCCTTCTATATAGGATAGCTAATATCGGTGTATCTAATGTAATATTGGATGTTCGTTCATTCTTGTGTAAAATTATATCTGAGATAGCCTATATTGAGGTCCAATGGCAGTGGAGAAAGATAGGGGAACAGCGTTGCCGATTGTCTGCCTTGTCACTGCCTTCTATAGAGGATAGCTGATACCGGTATATCTGATGTGACATTGAGGGCCGTTTGTACAGTCAAAGCTTAAAATGAATTAAATCAGCTGGTGGCTTGAACCACTACCTCCGTAAACAAAGCCATAGACCCATAGTGCATTCGTGTGACGTCAGCACAGGTAGGGCTCCTACACCAATAAAAATACTAGATGATATAGATCAGCTGAAATCAACGAATTTTTATTGGTGTAGGAGCCCTATCTGTGCTGACGTCACACGAATGCACTACTGCTTTGCTTACGGACGTAGTGCTTATAATAATAAATCAAACGGATCCAGTATGATTGTTTACCACAGGGACATGTGAAGTAGTCTTTCTGGTAAAATCGCTTGTCACTCTCCTTTGGGGGTCGGAGGCCAGGGGAACAGTGGTCAAGCAAAACCTCAAACAGGATAAAAATAATAATAATGCATTATTTAATCATTGGAAAATATTTTTTCTTTACGAATAAACTATATAGTTGATTATTTCAAACAATAATGAACAATTAATATTACATCAGATATACGGCACAGCCATCCTCTATAGAAGGCAGAGAATCGGCATCGCTGTTCTCTTCTGCCGTTATATCGTGGACCTCACTATATTGTGGAGAACAACGTTCTCCTTTAGTACTTCTTTATTCCGTGCTACAAAACAGCTTAGTATCGCTTGTACAACGACTCATGCAACTGCTCATAAAATTTTATTTCGAATCTTTATAATGCATAGGGAGAATAGCCTACAAGTTATGTTCAATTCAACTATCACAAACAAATTGCAGTCTCTTATACACCGTCTAGAAAACTACTTCTAAATGTATGAGTTTCTTATAGTGCGATAGTTTATTTGAATACGTTCTAGGGATATAATAGTTGTTGATCAGTAGAATAAATATCATGATTGCTGTTCATTTTCTCATTCCAAATTGTCCAATAATTTCATACTGCAGTTTGCAGTACGCTTCCCATAAAAATGTAGGATGATACTATCAAGTTCATTAGGGCGATCTGAATAACTATTGATTTTTTACTTTCCTTGCCCTATTACCATAGGTAAGGAAAGTATTGCTTTCCGAAAAAAATTAAGGTACCCCAATTTCGAAATTTCTATACCTTTTAAGGTCCCCTGAGTCCAAAAAACTGGTTTTTGGGTATTGGTCTGTATGTATGTGTGTGTGTGTGTGTGTGTGTGTGTGTGTGTGTGTATGAGTGTATGTGCGTCTGTGTACACGATATCTCATCTCCCAATTAACGGAATGACTTGAAATTTGGAACCTAAGGTCCTTTCACTATAAGGATCCGACACGAACAATTTCGATCAAATGCAATTCAATATGGCGGCTAAAATGGCGAAAATGTTGTCAAAAACAGGGTTTTTCGTGACTTTCTCGGAAACGGCTCCAACGATTTTGATCAAATTCATACCTAAAATAGTCATCGATAAGCTCTATCAACTGCCACAAGTCCCATATTTGTAAAAATTTCAGGAGCTCTGCCCCATCAATGCAGATAGAATCCCCATTATCAGGCTTCAGATACAATTGAAACAAAAAAAAATCAAGTGGAGTAGATTGAGCATGAAAATCTTTACAATTAATGTTCAGTAACATTTTCACCTGAAATTGAAAATAAGCTTTAAATTCGAGAAAATGTGATTATTCAATTGCAAATTATTGTTGATTCTATTAAATCATCCACTATGAAGAGATAGCAGACCTCATGTGTGTCTCCAGCGTTATTACCCTGTCACCAGCTGGCTCAAATCACTGAATAGTAGACTTGAGATGCGCGGGAACACTAGCGTTAGGTGATCAATTTTCATAACGGCAAGGAAAGTTGTGTGAGTGCGCCACACCAGATTTTTTTAAATCTATGTCATTATCATCATCATCACTCCAGGGATTAGGATTATTAATCAATCTGTTCCGGTACCCATCTCTTTCTTGGCCCCCCTACATCTCTTTTTCAAGTAGGTTTATAATTTTGGACTTCAAGTGGCATTCTTCCAGGTGGAATTCTATTCAAATGACTGCACCAGTTGCGTCTATTTTGAATAATTCTTTCATGTAGAGGAACAACCAATAAAACCTGTCTTATATCAGTATTTCAGATTCTATAAACTCTATTGCAGCCAAATACACTCCTTAGAAACCTCATTACGCACCAGCTGCGTCTAATTTGTATATAATTCTTTCATGCAGAGGAGCAACCGATAAACCGATAAAATGACATTAAATTGTTTGTTTTATTCTAAGTCATATTTTCAGATTGTGATTTGGTTTTGAGATTGAAATGGACATAACCTATGTATAATATTTGGACAATTTAAAACTAGATTAGGAAATTGAAGAAGTTTTGGGCAATAGCCTGTTTTTTCTTTTCCGATCATTGTATTGTTTGTGCTAACCTAATAAATAAATAAATCAATGTAAATTTTAAAATTATGATCAGTTCTTCACATGACTTACCAAAAAATTTGTATCTGTAGTGAGTAGCGACTGAATAATATCAGTGTCTCTGGGAGTGTCTCTGTGTTTTTGTATTTTGATTATACAAATGTCTCACATCTGATTCGAAAAGGGTTGTACTATAGATAAAAGATAGCATAGAAGATATCTCATGGTATAGAGCGTTTATGTTCAAAATTTCACTGGCCGATAGCATAGAGAAACAATAACGTTTCTTAGATATACGTTTCATGGTTAAACAATAACGTTTCATGGTTAGATATTCCATGGTATAATGAGTTTATGTCGCAACTTTTACTGTTATCTCAAGCCGATAGTCCACTTTTAACGTTAAACAATAACGTTTCATGGTTAGATATTCCATGGTATAATGAGTTTATGTCGCAACTTTTACTGTTATCTCAAGCCGATAGTCCACGTAGTTCTTTTTCGTGAAGCTGTGTGACGCTCGTAGTCTCTCATACTGTGCCGTTCATACACTCTTACCCCAACAAAACAGTAAAAATCGATAGTAATCGACATTAATCGGCTTGAGATAACAGTAAAAGTTGCGACATAAAAGCCCTATACCATGGGATATCTACTTACGCTATTGTTTCTCTATGCTATCGGCAAGTGAAATTTCGAACATAAACGCTCTATACCGTGAGATATCTTCTAGCTATCTTTTATCTAAAGTACAACCCTTTTCGAATCAGATGTGAGACATTTGTATAATCAAAATACATAAATACAGAGACACTCCCTTGAAATAATTTCAAATATTTTAGTTATAAAATAATTATTATTCTCTGTTTTATTAAAACTATAAAGAGATGTTATAAATTGAGTAGCATGGACGAATAATATTGATAATTCATGCCATCTTTCTCTATGGATCTATAAAAATTAAAATAGACCTTCAGTCATTTATTGTCATCTCTTATCAGCAAGACAGCAGTCTTGGTTACAGTTTATCTAGTTCTCATAATATAGTTTCAAGCTAGTTTCAGTCTTGGTTATAGTTTATATAGTTCTCATAATATAGTTTCAAGCTTTCAACAATGATTCTTTGTTTGATTAATTAAGTTTGTAGCGTGAATATTGATGAATATCGGGGACCGAGCTTCGCTCTGGAGTACAAAAGCATAAAAAATGTATTACGAATGAAGAAATTATAATAACATTCATACAGAGATGTTCTATCTAATCACAGTAAATTGAGATTGATTCCCAGAGGAATGCAAAAATTTCCCTCACAAAGACCCAGTTGCACAAAAGCCGGTTAAATTTTAATCCTGATTAACTTCACATGAACCAAATCAGAGAAGACCATTTCAAAAAGATGGATCTACTGGAATTAATCAGGATTGAAAATAGCCCGGCTTTTTTGCAACCGGCACCAAGTACCTGATTGAATGATTCCAAAAGTTCAACAGCTGAGTCATAATTTTGACACAGTCCCACACACATGAAATCGCTCACTCACTTCCATCACCAACAGACGACGAAATAATTATTATCAGCTGTTTTTCCAAGAATGAATAATAATATTATCCTTTTAATGTCCTTCAGCGAGTTTTCCCAGGGATAAGACCTAGTGCAATCGAATATTTATATTATAAACCAACTATGTTCTGAATTTCGTGAGAATCGTTAGAGCCCTTTTCGAGATCCGGTGAAATACAAACATATAAACATCAAAACATCTAAACATCTGACTTTATAAACAGAAGTTGCTCGTTTAATAGTATAGATATAGCTCTCATAATATAGTTTCAAGCTTTTAACAATGATTCTCTGATGAAACAATGTTCTATTAATTAAGTTTGTAGCGTGAATATTGATGTTGTGGAGCTTTCCCATGATGTGTGAGCACACACGAAAGCATGCTCCTGTGAAATAATATTATTTTATGAAAATAAAGTGGATTTTTTGACAATATTTCAAGTCTCTTCAATAATGTTCCATTATTTTTTCATATTTTGGCCAAGAAAGTGAGAAAACTATCAATCGTCCAAGAGTAGATGTGGGTGGAGTTGTAGAGTATGAAATTTATTTAAATTATTCTAGACTGCTATGTGAAAAGTAACCAACAGACTCGACTGTACGGAACGAACACTGGTCGTAGTGAAAGTTTAAATCCGTCGACTCTCCGCTAATCAGAGCCTCTATCTCTCGCAAAGCCATAAAGCTACATTTTCAACAGGACCGGCTTGGCCTCTACTTTCTGCTGTTCATCGTCTGTTTTCGTTCATGAACAAGTTTTCAAAATTGTAATCTCAAAAAAAGAGCTTTGATAATTGGATGTTTAGCTTGGTTTTCACTAGTAGAGTAACTGGCATACTAACTCTACCGAGCTAACTCTACTTACTTTTCACCACTAACTTTTCTCTACAATTGAGAATAGTAGGTAAAGTGTATTCTCTGGTGAACAAAACTAACCTTAAATGTCATTACTATTTAATTAACAATTGAACACTTTTTAATAAATAACAATACTTCTTAAACTTGATAGCGTAAGTGATAACTCTACTTTAGTTGCTCGTAGTTGCTCGAGACTATTTCCATTAGCATAGTAGTGGTAGAGTAGAGTGAGAAGCGGTGGTGGGGGATGACAAGTGGTAGAGTACTATCCCACGATGCTATCCCACTCTACTCTACTAAAAACTAGTACTCTACCATGAACGTTTTCATTGGGAGAGTTCACAAGATAGTTAGTACTTGCCCAGGGAACTCTACCACTAACTCCACTTATGAAAACCAGGCTATAGTACTACTTTTCATTATAAAATATTGTAATAGAATGCTCGTCTTTGAAATTATATAGAGAGAATATTCTCTGCAGGTTTTTGAGAGGACACCCAAGTATTCTATACGTAGGCTACCTCAGAATCCTACTCACTTGATAGCAAACTTGAGTTTGCGTCTGATTAGGATGAGGCTTTCAAATAGGCTAACTGATTTGCGACCCAAACTAAACAAAATATTATTATACTTTCTAATTATGAAAATTATCATCTATTGGAAGTTCAAGTAGGCTATCTAGTGAGAGATCTATGTGGAATACAACAAATGTAGATAATACTCTCAAACCCTTGAGAACTCAATTCACACTAACCAAAATATCATCAAAATCATCATCTGTTGAGAGTTCAAGTAGACTATCTATTCAGAGATCTATGTGGTATTAAAAAATGTAAATTATGTATAATATTTTCAAACCCTTAAAAACTCAATTACACTAACAAAACTATGATCAAAATTATAATCTATTGAGATTTCAAGTAGGCTATCTATTGCGAGATCTGTGTGGAATCATAGAGTAAAGAAAACTATCTTATTTAAATCATTATTCAGAGATCTATGAGGTATTAAAAATGTATTATGTATAATATTCTCAAACCCTTAAAAACTCAATTCACGCTAACAAAAATATGATCAAAATTATAATCTATTGAGATTTCAAGTAGGCTATCTATTGCGAGATCTGTTTGGAATCATAGAATAAAGAAAACTATCTTATTTATATCATAAATTATTTCTGTCATCTTTGGTGGAATTATAAAAATTTGGGAATGGAATAGTTTTGGGCCAAGCCTGTTGTTCCTACCCAATCATATTGATATGATTTGTAGTATTGTATCCACGAATAATAAATAAATAGATAAATTTTTAAAAGTTAAAATTATGTTTAGTACTCACGAAATCTCTCAAAACTCTTCAGAGTTCAATTCTTTGCCTGAAAATTTGAACGTCATCGAGAATTATTAAAGTTATTAATTAGTTTATCTTCGTAAATTTCAATAAGTGGGGCTGTACTTGTAGGCCACAAATGTTTTTTTTCATATTACAATTTTGTAAGCCACTAATATTTTGTACCTCTTCAATATTTGGATCATCATTGGGTGAGATTTTTCCACAGGATAGAGAAGTGGAATTTCCAAATTAGCCCTCTCTATTTCAATATCAATGTGATTCACATGACTCTCCAGAGAAGAAATTTTCAAATTAACCCTCTCTATTTTAATTGTTAATTCACATGACTCTTCATTCACTCTTTGGACTTACCTTTTCACTCTCTCTCATTCTCACTCTCTCTCTCTCTCTTTCTCTCTCTCTCTCTCTCTCTCTCTCTCTCTCTCTTTAAGAGACATTCACTTTTAATCTCACTTTTCCTATAAAGACAAACATGGAAAAATCTTGAGAAAATAATCCAGTGTACAAGAACAATCTTTTAATTGACATTCTCAAAGATACCAATTTTTTGTTCCATGTTCTAAGAAAGATTGTTTTCATGTTGAATTTCAAACACGCTCATTTGGATTCAATCAATTATAACTGTAATTTATCATTCATCTAGATTTCAATCGGATGAAATATAAATGTAGTAGAAGAGAAATCAGTTATTTTTATCAGAATAAAGTCACAAACAGATTTGCTCTTCAACTAGCATACTTATTAATTGGTTGGCAACCGTGAGAAATTCATCATTTTTCTGGAGCAAGATGTTCTTTTCCATGATCATCTCTCCCAAACGATACTGAAGATCTTTATCAATAATTTATTTACAAGTAGTGACTGTCAAGTCAAGCTTATATTAATCTTTAACATATTATCACTTTATTGATCTGATAAACACATTTTCCATGGATGCCGATAAATAATTGATGGAAAAACAAATTCGAATTTCAACTTGAAATTTTTTTTTATTTTGATCAGTAACTGAAGCGGAACACGCAAGGGTACTGGACACTGTAATGAGGTCCACGTTATAATGGCGGAATTTAATTGACATTCTTGTTGCTATTCTTGTCTATCATTCGACAAAGCAGATAGCGCTATCCTTTCCTACCTCCGCAACATTGTCAGATACGTTTTCAACTATGTAGAAACATAATCAACAAAATATTTGATCTCAATTATGAGAATTGATAGTCAAAATATTTTAAATTTAATATTTATAAATTAAATATTTTTAGTTTTATAATCAAAATATTTTTAATTTTGACATTTGTATAATCAAAATTAAAAAAAAAATACAGAGATACGTCTTTAAAATTAAAAATATACTTGAAAATCAAAAATATATTTCTTCGTCGAATAAAATATATTTGATAATTAAAAACAAGTATGAACAGTTGATATTACATAAAATTCACGTGTCAGGAATCCTCTATACAAGGCAGTGGCAAAGCAGAGGATCGGCAACGCTGTTCTATCTTTCTCTACTTCTATTATAACGTGGAACTCACTATAATCAATCAACTTTTTTCGTAATTTTAAACCTTTTCACTACTGTGACAGTTAACACTAACTTGTTACATTATTTTTCTACCTTCTCTATTCTCACTTATTTCTCCATGCATTACGTTATGCCATAGAATAATAAAACAATGCAAAATGAAGAGAAGTAATCCTTCATGTAGAATTGAATCTCTTTTATTCTTTAGAGCATATTCCTGTGAAAATACATAAATTTATCAAATGAAATTAAGATATAGAAGTTGTTCGTACAGACTCGGGATACCGTGGTGAGTTCTCATTTGGAACAAGATCACTAATTACGTTGAATTACTCAATAAATCTCTTTAAATTATAGTCATGAAATCTGTTGTACAGTGTAAATTGGGATCTGGAATTAAAACACTAGCTGAATTCCGATTAGCCTGTGTTTTCTGTAATCCCACTACACTGAGAACAAAATCTCCTCACATTATATTCTTGCTTAAATGTCGAACAGGCCACGATGTGCCTAAATTATACACGCATTCAAGTTAGTAAAGGTTAGCAAGAAAAATGGAAAGATTACAAAATTTTTAACAAATTGTACATTTCTGATATGCGTTTCCAGAGATTGTACATTTCCTGATATGCGTACATTTCTGATATTCTCTTCCAGAGAAATGAAATGGAAAAATCTTTATGAGACGGAGTTAGAACTTTCAAGTCCTCTTTCTCTTTCTCAGAGACTCTATTTGATAGGCTCTTCCAAGGAGAAAGAATATCTCACTTTCAGAGACTATTTTCTCAGTTCCATATAAGAGAAAACCATAGATCAGAAATGTAAAGTTTCCCATGTTTCTCAGTTTGAAACTGCACTCGCATTATTCTGCCACTATGTTGCAGAATATTTTTTATCTTGGAGTACAGATTAGTGGAGTCCATGATAGAGTTCTAGGGTTCACATTATAATGGCAGTGAAGAATGATAGGAGAACAGCGACTCCGATGCTCTGCTTTGCCACTGCCGTCTATTAAGGATAGCAGCCCATACCGGTATTTATGATATTTTATTCTTGTTTAAAATAAAATAAATAAATAAAAATTTTATTCTTCAGTAAAGAAAGTGAACAAAAGTATAAACAAAAAAGAAAACATAGCTTCTGTGAAATGAGAACAATAATGTACTTACAATAATATATATTCTAAATATAATCTATAAATTTACTGAGAAAGACACTGCCGAGAAATTTCTATGTGGGAGATGTCATCAAAGAGCAATAACTTCAATTATTTTTGTTTTAAACAAAATACGTAAGATGAGTGTGGTCAGATCAATTATCTTATATTCGTAGTGGAAATATATTTTCCTACAGTTACCTTGAAAAGTGGCCATTCCTGCACTGATTACAGAACGCAAAGAATCACTTTTCTGAAAAAATTTTTCTGCACTCCAGATTTGCAACATGGCAACACAAAATAGTTAGTAGGCTATATGGAGCACCAGTGCAGCAAAATCAAAATTAAGTTGGTAATACTGACTGTGGTATAGTTAGGTGCACGTTATAATAATATTAAGGACAACGAGGACAGCCACCACATGAGTGCCGCCTTCATTCATTTACTACTACATTATTCAATTTTATTTATTAATAATAAAATTACACAGAAAAACATTTGATGGATTTCAGGGAATTTTACCCATAATTACCCACTTTTCATATTCAATGGTAACTGTAGGAAAAATTTAATGTGAAATACGTGCGCAAAGTTCCTATGCTCCACTCAAGAAACCATTCCGCCCTTGCCTACGGCTCGGGCGTAAACGTTTCTTTCGGTGCAGCAAACTGTCACTTTGCGCACTAGTTGCACAAATAACTATTTCAATGATATAATAATACATTTTCATATCAAAGATATATATATCTTATATTTATATCTATATATATATATATATATATATATATTTTGTTAATTGATTATACTTCTACATTGTTAATAGAACATCTTTCAACGTTGTCGAGGTGGGAAAGGACAGTGCCATCTGCTTTGTCGAATGATAGACAAGGATAGCACCAAGTTGAAGGATTACTACAATTTTATAACGTGGAATTAACTATACTCATCTCAATCACCATTTTACAAATCAACTAAAAAGTGAAGGGATCTCATAGTATGTAATAGTTATACAGTATACATAATGCCATTATAACGTGAACCTCATTATAGCGTTACAGTCGACGCCCTTAAAACAGAAATATAATCGAATCCAAACCGATCATAAGCTTCATTAGATCGACCTTCAATTTTTATTTTGGTGAAGACCGTTAATAACAACAGACCACTTTCGCAATTTTAGAAGGTCATTATGAATAGCATACTGGTCATTCCGCACTTGTTCACTTCTCTCTCTATCTCGAGTAGTTTCTCTGTCAATCTCTCTCTTTCTCTGAGTTATCCTTTTCACTTTCCATCCCCAGAAACAAGGTCAACTGAGTGATAGGCGTGAACTGCTGGTTCGTGTTTCAGACTCGCTATTCAAAGACATATTTTATGCCGTTAACGGTTATGTAGAGGTGGTTCATGCCTGAAATTGATGAGCGATTACGACTCATAACCTTTCTGCCTCAATTTTAGTCGAAAGCGGGTTCCCATTCTTACCGTTAGCCTCAACAATGTAGCCTAGGTACCAACTGGAAAAATATCGTGGCCGTGTAACCGTGATCCATGCAGTATTCTATAAATTACTACGTATTTCAAGATTAATTTTAAACTATTTAAAACTTGAACCACTCTATAAGTTGACCATGATTCTGTTGATAATTATTGTGATGATTGATGATGATATCTGGCTGAATTCCCAAATGATCCTCCTAGTACTTTTTGGAATTACTCTATTAGTAAAGACAAAGCTCAAACTGAATTAGCTGGTGGCTTGAACCATAGCCACCTGTATTAGAGGTGGCTATGCTTGAACTCAAAATGAACCTCGTTATAACAAACAAGACTTGATATCCTATTATATTAAGCGAGCAATTCCTGTATGTCTGTTTATATTTTTATATCTGGTTATTTATGTTCAGCGGATCTCGAAAACGGCTCTAACGATTTTCTCGAAATTGGAACATAGTAGGTTTATGATATAAAAATTCGATTCCACTAGGTCTCATCCTTGGGAAAACTCGCTGAACGACATTAAAAGGATAATATCATCCTTGGCTGAAACAGCTGAGACTTTCGTCGTCTGTGGATAGTAAAAAGTGAGCGAGTGATTCTGTGAAAAATCAAAATATCGAATCCCCGAAATTCATAAGCTGACGTATAGCCAGCTGTAAAATATAAACACGATCATTTTAGAGCTGTATTCTGTTTATCAATAAATAAAAATAACGAGCGAAGCTCGGTGCCCCAATATTGGATTTAATCCAGTATAAAATGAAATTTTGTTTCACCTTTCACTGTTCAAACAATCCTTATTTTCAGAGTATTTTCAATCACAAATCTAGCCTTCATCACAATCCTTGATCTTATAAAACTCAACCCATTCACTCTGTATTTTTGGAATCACTGTATCACTGTCTAAATTTTCAAAGTGTTTTTCTTTACAAATTTAGTCTTCATTAACATCACAATGCCCGGCTGCACTAAAGTCTTTTGAATTTCAACTGAGATTAAGTGCCAATTAAAATTTTCGAAGCGTTTCTCCTTGATAATCTAGCCTACATTGACATCACAATCCTTTACTTTTCAAAGATCTTACAAAACTTGTTGCTTTGCTTCAACAAGTCTTTTTGCTTCCAACGAAGCTTTGTTGCTTGAAATCTTGAATTTCCAAGTGATCATTTTCAAATTATCCATTCAGTATTTTTGGAATCACTGTATCAACTGTCTAAATTTTCAAAGTGTTTTTCTTTACAAATTTAGTCTTCATTAACATCACAATGCCCGGCTGCACTAAAGTCTTTTGAATTTCAACTGAGATTAAGTGCCAATTAAAAACGTCTTCCGCTTCTCTGATTGGCTGTTGTGGCATTTAATCACCGTTAAAACTTAATAGACTTTCGAGCAACCGAACCCAAAGCTTTTAGAAGATCTTATAAACTCGTAAAGATCTTAAACTCTTGAAAGATCTTATAAACTTGTTGCTTCCTAACGAATCTTGAACTTTTGCTTGGTCTTCAGAATAATTTCTCTTAGCTTATCTTCGTGACTGGATATTGAGGGTGTGGGTCAAATGTGTGTGAAAAGCAAACTTGCTCGGTGGAGAAAGATGGAAAATAGAAAAAAAGGTGAAGGAAGATAAACCCATCGGCACTTCCTTTCGCAGTTCGGCCTCAAGGTGTCATTATAATTGCTATCAATTAGGTACCTAACTCATTATGGTTGTAAAACTCACAGAGGTCTTTGACCCTTGCACTTCGTGCCTTTGAATGATCTCAAGTACATTGAAAGTGGTTCCCTTAACGAAGCAGATCTCCAGTATTCGCTTTGTTCTCTTATTTTATCATTCTTTATTTTTTTATTGATTCATACAATAGAATAAATACATCATCAAAATGATAGGGAGAGAAAAAATAAGGTAACCTTCTACTATTCGTCTCCCAAATTTAGATAAGGTTACAAATTCATAGTCCGAAATAGGTCGAGTCTTGTAGTTGTTCACTTCAGAAAATTTTCAGTCCTTAAATTTTTTTTTGAATGAATTTATTTCATTTTATTTTTTGCCAAAAACAAAATACAAAAAAAGCTTTACAAAAATAAATATAAGTATATGCTACTGCATTTTACATTATTATCACTGAATTAGGAATTATTCACATATTAAAGGAATAATTTTGCAGGACCAGCTTACTACTTCAAGACATCACGATTAGAACGTTAGCAACATCAACCTATTAATTATTTACTTACTAGAATCATTGTGTATACGCTCTGTAGTGAGGTCCATAGTATTTGATTAACATTGTTGTTGCTATCTTTGTCTATCATTTGACAAATCAGATCGCACTATCCTTTTCTAGCTCTGCAAAGTTGCCAGATCTTTTTTATCAATTTAGAAATATAATTGATCAACAAAAAAAGCAATCTCAATTGTGAAAATTCATTAACTTATCATTGGAAAGTATATTATGTCGTTGATCATTCTAAAAAATCTGGTGTGGCACACTCACACAACTTTCCTTGCTGTTATGAAAATTAATCACCTGACGCTAGTGTACACGCGCATCTCAAGTCTACTATTCAAAGATTTGAGCCAGCTGGTGACAGGACAATAACGCTGGAGACACACGAGGTCTGCTATCTCTTCATAGTGAATGATCTAATAGAATCAACCGTTGCCAACAGTTTGCAATTAAATAATCACATTTCCTCGAATTTCGAGCGTATTTTCAATTTTAGGTGAATATGTTACTGAACATTAATTGAAGAGATTTTCATGCTCAATCTTTTCCACCTGAATTTTTTTTGTTTAAATTGTATCTGAAGCCTGATAATTGAGAATCTGAAATCAAACTTTGCATAGATGAGGCGAAACTCCTGAAATTTTTACATATATGAGACTTGAGACAGTTGGTAGAGCTTATCAATGACTTTTTTATGTATGAGTTTGATCAAAATCGTTGGAGCCGTTTTTGAGAAAATCGCGAAAAACCATAATTTTTTACAACATTTTTGCCATTTTAGACGCCATATTGGATTGCATTTGATGAAATTGTTCGTGTCGGATCCTTATATTGTAAGGACCTTAGGTTCCAAATTTCAAGTCATTCCGTTAATTGTGAGGTGAGATATCGTGTATACAGACGTACATACACTCATACACACACACACATACAGACCAATACCCAAAAACCACTTTTTTGGACTCAGGGGACCTTGAAACGTATAGAAATTATTTAGAAATTGGGGTACCTTAATTTTTTCGGGAAGCAATACTTTCCTTACCTATGGTAATAGGGCAAGGAAAGTAAAAACATATAAACAGAAATTGCTCGTTTAATAGTATAGGATACTACATATTAGATATGTCGGTAAAATGAAGGAGGTGTATGTAGTCAGTCGTACGACTTGTCGTCACGGTAGTGTGAGTAGTGCATTACTATCGAAAGCAAGAAAATTAGATTAATCGATTTATATAATATAGATGTAAATTACTGAGATTTATTCAAATGCTAATAGATTAATATTTGCAGTAGCAGAAGTCTTCCGGGTGATTTACAGCATTTAATTTGGATTTTCGTTCAATAATAATTAATATCGGGGCACCGAGCTTCGCTCGTTATTTATTGATAAACACAAGCCAATTCTTCAAAATGATTGGGGAAAGACTTACAGGCACAGCCCAAAACTGTTTCTTCCCCGAATATTGATTTCTACACTACAAATATTCCCAAAAGTCTGGTTATGTTCCTTACACTTGAATCCAGGTCAAATTTTCAGTCCAAATATTTGAAAACATAAAAGTTCCAATTTAGATTATTTCCATACCAAATTTAATAACAAAATAACACTCAATAATCACTTAGAACTGTAAAATAATGATTAACTTTGAATATTGTGATATAAACTATCTCATGTCAACAAATCAGATTATTTTGATCGAGTCAATTGAAATTTCTAGATTTCTCGCGAGATACGGTAAGCTGATCTCCCAGACAGGCTTCTGTTATCGACAGACGACGAAATTATCATCTGTTTTTCCAAGGATGAATTATCCTTTTCATGTCCTTCAGCGAGTTTTCTCAGGGATGAGACCTAGTGAAATCGAATTTTTATATCATAAAACTACTATATTCCAAATTTCGTTGAAATCGTTAGAGTCGTTTTCGAGATCCGTTGAACATAAACCTACTATATTCCAAATTTCGTGAAAATCGTTAGAGCCGTTTTCGAGATCCGTTGAACATAAAACCAGTTAACCAGATATAAAAATATAAACAAATATACAGAGATTGCTCGCTTAATATATTTTCGTTCAATAATAATGATAGAATATACTTGGGAATATTGCAAGTATCGCAATTAGCACAATCTGAGCGATGAGAGAACAGTATTGTAGTGTGAACATGTACTCTGTGTACCTGACGTGTGTAAATAATAAGGTTCAGTGGATCATATAGGATAACTCACATTGGCAAACGTATGCGTGTTAGTTGCTATAGAGACTTTCAGTTCAATTATCTTTTGCAACAACGTTTATGCAGCTGTTGAATTCCAGGTCACTGAACCGATACACACTTCACTTTCTAAACATGCGTTTCAGAGTAGATCATAGCAATTGAAATAATGTGTCCCAATTTCAAGACTGCACTTTAATCCTAATCCTGGATCATCTTTAGTTGACTTTTGCGTTCACGCTTTTAAACCAATGACTTCTAGTAATCCAGAAGTTTGGAGGATCACATTGATACTGTAAAAATTTGGTGTGGCACACTCACACAACTTTCCTTGCCGTTATGAAAATTTTTCCCCTGACGCTAGTGTTCACGCATCTCAAGTCTACTATTCAAAGATCCAAGCCAGCTGGTGACAGGACAATAACGCTGGAGACACTCGATGTCTGCTATCTTCATAGTGAATGATTTAATAGAATCAACAGTTGCCAACAGTTTGCAATTGAAATAATAGTATTTTCTCGAATTTCGAGCTTATTTTAAATTTTAGGTAAAAATGTTACTGAACATTAATTGTAGAGATTTTCATGCTCAATCTTTTCCACTTGTAATTTTTTGTTTAAATTGTATCTGAAGCCTGATACTGTAATTGGGAATCTAAAATCAAACTTTGCATAGATGGGGCGGAGCTCCTGAAATTTTTACAGATATGGGACTTGTGGCAGTTGATAGAGCTTATCAATGACTATTTCAGGTATAAATTTGATCAAAATTTGAGAAAATCGCGAAAAAACCTGTTTTTGACAACATTTTCGTCATTTTAGCCGCCATCTTGGATTGGATTTGATCGAAATTGTTCGTGTCGGATCCTTATAGTGTAAGGACCATACGTTCCAAATTTCATGTTATTTTGGGAGATGAGATATCGTGTACACAGACGCACATACACTCATACGCACACACACACACACACACCACACACACACACACACACACACACACACACACCACACACACACACACACACACACACACACACACACACACACCACACACACCACACACACACACACACACACACACACACACACACACACATACACATACACACACACACACACACACACACACACACACACACACACACACACCACACCACACACACACACACACACACACAACACACACACACACACACACACACACACACACACCACACACACACACACACACATACACATACACACACACACACACACCACACCACACACACACACACACACAACACACACACACACCACACACACACACACACACACACACACACACACCACACACCACACACACACACACACACACACACACACAGAACAATACCCAAAAATCACTTTTTCGGACTCAGGGGACCTTAAAACGTATAGAAATTGGGGTACCTTAATTTTTTCGAAAGCAATACTTTCCTTACCTATGGTAATAGGGCAAGGAAAGCAATGTGTCCCGATTTCAAGATTACACTTTAATCCTAATCCTGGATCATCTTTAGTTGACTTTTGCATTAACGCTTACTGAAAAAAAATGATTAGTGGTTCATAGATATTCGCATGAAGGTGCGATGTATGTATGATGACAACTAGTAGTTCTGTGAACAGTAAACCTCGCGCAGTTATAAATCACAGTCTCCTCTAACTAAATCATAGTATCCTCTACAGTCTCTGTACTGTCCATCAGAATAAATTCTGTCCTGTCCTGTCGTGTCGGCGAGATATCGGTGTATATTAAGCGAGCAATTTCTGTATTTTTTTACAGTATCTGGTTATTTATGTTCAACGGATCTCGAAAACGGCTCTAACGATTTTCACGAAATTTGGAACATAATAGGTTTATGATGTAAAACTTCGATCGCACTAGGTTTCAACCCTAGGAAAACTCGCTGAACGACATTAAAAGGATAATTCATCCTTGGAAAAACAGCTGAGATTTTCGTCGTTTTTGGATATGAAAATGAGTGAGCTAGTGTATCTGTGGAAAATCAAAATATCTCATCCCCGAAATTCACAAGCTGACGTATAGCCAAAATGAAAAATATAAACACGACCTAAACGATGAAGAAACCTTGAGGGTTTGAAAGGTGAAATTAATTATAATTAATCAAAAATAATAATCATATTCAAAATAGAAACATATGATGTTTCCAAATTCATCAAATAGTTAAATTTCGTTTTAATTCTTCAACACTAAAACTTTTTATAGCAGATGCACACAGCTGTTGGTTGGCCTTTGCATGTGTAGTATTTTGTTTATTAAGTGATGCCACATAGTATTAGCAATGACCATATTCAGTGTTCATAGTGTATAAATTACATTCCTTTTTGGATAGTAGAATTAGAAGTAATTCTCAAGTGAAAACTTCATCATATAGTTGTGAACGTCGAGCTGAATTTTTACTCTTAAAAAGTCCAAAATAGTAACTAGATGCTATTAGTGTAGAACAGTAAATAGTAAATTAACAAATATTGTAGCAAAAATATTATATCATTCTATAAACTATAATCTCCTCTTTTGTTATAAAATGTCTATGCTTTTTTACTCAAGAGCGAAGCTCGGTCCCCCGATATTGCGCACTAATCAAGATGTATCATGAACCAAATCATTCAGATCCGAGATTACTGGAAGAATTCGAAAACTCATTTTCATAACAATCAATCATAAATGTTGGTGGTCCAATAAAAACCATGGCCAACCATCCGCGACAAGTATTCCATACAGCTTCAATGCTCTGATATGGATTGCTTTTGAGCCGCGCACTTTCAACGCATGAGCGCGTTCGCCGCGCGCCACAAATGTGTTTGTCTGATCGTGCTAATGGGATTATCAATCGTGAGGTAATGTTGGGATTAGAGAGCAGACGTGAATTAAAAAAAAACTGAAACAATGCTTACATAATGCGCAAGCAAGAGGCTTGTTTGTTTTCATTTTTCGTCTATTATAATCCTCCAATTAATGCGTCGGCGTGCATGTGTGTTTGTGGCGGGTTCCCACAAGGAGCTGCTACTTCTTCCCCGTTTAAGTTTTCTATTCTCAATGCAGGAATAATGACGACGATTTTCTACTGCCTACTGTATATAGTCTGCTTTCGCTTCTAGTGCCAACTATAGTCCGGTCCACGTTATAATGGCAGTGGAGAAAGATAGGAGAAAAAAGTTGCTGATCATCTGTCATGTCAATGCTTTCTATAGACGGTATCTGATACAGGCTTATTGATGTAATATTTACGGGTCATTCTCGTTTTAAATAATCAATATTATCATAGTATGATATTATTATATTAAACGAGCAGCAATTTCTGTATATATTGATATGGTTATATATTCATGTCCAACGGATTTCGAAAACGGCTCTAGCTATCTTCACGAAATTTGGAACATAGTAGGTTATGATATAAAAAATCGATTGCACTAGGTTAGGTCTCATCCCTGGGAAAACTCGCTGAAGGACATGAAAAGGTTAATAACTATTCATCCTTGGAAAAACAGATGATAATTTCGTCGTCTGTCGATAACAGAAGATGCGTGTGTGGGAGACAGACAAAATTATGTACAGCTGTTTAATCAGTCAGCTTATGTTACGAGAGATATTTTCTAGAAATGTTAATCGACTTGATCAAAATAATCTGATTTATTGACATGACATAGTATATAATTCTAAATTAGAGTATATCATAATTTTCAAACTTAATTTCTATTTTACAGATTTAAGTGATTGGTGAGTGTTATTTTGTTATTCAATTTGGTTTGTAAACAATCTAAATAAGAACTTTTCTGTTTTCAAATGTTTGGACTGAAAATTGGACCTGAATCTAAGTGTATGGAACATAACATACTTTCTGGACGATTTATAGTATTTTGTTAATTACATATAAATTCTACATTGTTAAAAGACGATCTGGCAACAGAGCAAAGCGAGAAAGAGATAACACTATCCACTTTGTTGAATGATGGGCAAGGATAGCAATACCATTGCTAATCAAACACTGCCATTATAACGTGGCTCACTCTAGTGCCAACTAGGGGTCGGCTGACTGCGATAGTTTTGAAAAGCTAGAGGGCAAGAGGAAGAAGCATATCTGAATAATAAGAAGGAAAGAGAGAAAAGGAAAACAATAGCAATTGCAGCCACACATGCGTTCGGAGTAACTGATAACATTTCCTTGAGGAAACAATTGAGATGCAAGAGTGAAAGCCGGCTGCTGTAACTCTATAATTAGGCAGTATAAATCGGCCCCCGCTTTCTCCATTCAGGTGAGAAGCAGATAATATTTCAGATTTTTTTGGGCTGTCATGCTGGGATTATTCACTGTTTGATCAAACTGCCACTGGGCCAGCTCATTCCAGAAATAGACAGAAATATTATTGAATAGACTTGAAATGTTGTCAAAAATCCACTTTAATTGAATAAAAATAAATATTTTACAATAAAATATTACTGTAATTAAAGTGGATTTTTGACAACATGTTAAGTCTATTCAATGATGGAAAAGTTCCACAACATCAACATTCACGCTACAAACTTAATTAAAGACAGAAATATGTCTACTAACTTTTAGCTCATTCAGCCTTGAGACAAGTTTTGAGCAAATTATAGCATTCACAAACTGTACCTTATTATAATCAATCTATAATCAATTTTATTAAAATGTATGAACTCAGGGCTACTTTCTTGTATTTATAAAGTTTCTTCTACTAGTTTCGGTGATCTCTCCATCGTCAAGTTTTAAAAATGAATTCTATGTAAATGTTTTCATTTATTTCAAACATTTATTTGAAATTGATTTTTAAAACCTGACGATGGTGTGATGACCGAAACTAGTGGTTATAATTTGTATTCTTATTTTATTAATTTCAAAGGGTACTATAATTCTATTAAATGTTTATAATCAATTTATTTTTAAGAGTCATTAATGAAGATGTTTTCTCCTCTCGTTCCTCAATAATATAATTAAAATGATAATGATAATGGCCCCATACATTATCATTATCTTATATTTTCTCGTTGGGGCTACTCTTGAAAAAATTTCTAATAAATACTTGTATTTTTATTTTTTATTACTATTATCATTATCATTCATTTGGGTGTATAGCCCACAGAATATAGTTACATTTTTGGATATATCGTTATACTTGAACCGTAGAGAAACGTAGATAGCATACGAAGATATCCCACGGTAGTTTATGTTTAAAATGTCAGTTGTTAAAATTTGTACTACAGGGTAAAGTTGTTGGCAGGAGAGGTGTTGGTAGGAGACGAATTTCCTGGTTAAAGAACTTGAGAACATGGTTTGCAGTGTCCACCCCGGAACTTTTTAGAGCGGCTGTCAACAAAGTTATAATTGCCAGAATGATTGCCAACATTCGGTAATGGATAGGCACCAGAAGAAGAAGAAGTTTGTGAATTAAATTTCAAGCCAATTATTGTTAACTGAAGCCGATTACTGTTGACTACTGTTTTGATGGGGTGAGAGTGTAAGAACGGCACAGTATAAAAGACTACCGGCGTCACAATGCTTCACCAAAAACAACTACTTGGACCTAACGTCTTCTTCTTAGGCAGGCGGACCCGACGGCTGTTGAAAGACCGCTGTGGTGAGACAAATTTGATAATCAAATAATTGCTTTTTGGGTCTGATTAATCTGTAGTTACTATGATAGATGGATAGATAATTTAGCAGCCACCGACCTCCTCTCGAAGGACTTAATTCAATTTCAATTCAATACAAAAAATAAACTTGTCAATCATTTATAAAAAGTAGTATTGTTAAATTTATACTCTGGAAGGTCTACGAAAAATCACCGTGAACTAAAGTAACTGAAAAACTCCTGAATTGAATAAAAGCACTGTCCTCCCAGTTCTGTCTTCAACTGAACTCTCAGTTCATCTATGAAAATGAATGATATTTTAGAATGAGGAAACTCACTATTATATAGAGATAGCGTTGAGTAAGATGTTAGCTCGATCCGACAATATTATACAAAATTTTATCTATGAAAATAATGATAAACATTGAAGGCGTTATAAAGGCAGACGGGAGTTATTTTCCTCCAGCTATTTGAGCTTGGAGTCTACTACACACAAAAAGGAAACAAAATATTGTTCCTTACTCCGTGCCACTTCTGTATGAAGCACTTCAAACAGACTTCGTTCCCGAAGTTATTCCAGCAAATGGTCGGCTTTTATCGATGAGAAATGCCTGTCTTTAGTGACCGCTCCGTCGGTGTAAAAAGCGAAAACTTCATTTCAGAACTTACAACAAAGTGAAGATGCGACAAAACCTATCTATACCACCCAAGGAGGACGGTGCAGTTCAATTAGAACCGTAATCTTCAATTTATATTCTGGTTTTATGATGTTTATAGCTTCCTGTTTTATTGAAACACTTCTTCATACCCTGTGGTTTCCTATATAAGACATTGAATCCGAATTCAAAAGTATCAATATTATTATATAATAATTGCTATAGAATGAAGTAAAAAATTCATGTTTTAACTTTCTACTATAAAAGATGTAAAAGACTGAATTAATGGAATAATAATTGCAATCAACGTACCAGAACTCTCAATTTGATATCTCAATTTTAACTTTTAAAATAGTCTTTCAAGATTGAATAAAATGATTTCAACATAGCCAGCTCTAATACAGAGGTACTATTAGAGGTGTATCATAGGTTATTTATGTATTATAGGTGGCTATGATTTCAATTATCGGTTTCTGTAATTAAATACTACACTGTCACTTCCACGTTTCTCTGTAATGGATCAACCCCGAAAATATAAATAAAGGTGGCATGCCAAATGACCGATTCCCATTTGGTCGAAATTATTATTTTGTCGCAAAAGATCGAAAATTGAAGAATCCCAAATGGTAGAATTGATACTTATACTTTCCCAAATGGTCGAAAAGTTTTAATATTGTAATCTCATTTGGCCGAAAATCTCAACTGTCGCAAAAGGTCGAAGATTTGATTTTCCCATCTGACCGATTCTCACACAGTCGAATCCCATTTGATAGAAAAATGTTGTAGTTTGTGGCAATTGATCGAATCTCATCGGCTAGATGGGATTCGACCATATGGGAAAGTATACTCTTCGACCTTTTGGGATTCGGTCAGATGGGACCCCACGTAAATAAACCCTGTAATAAATGATAAACCCGGTCGTGTGTTAATAGGAAGGATATTATTCTATATCCTTCTCAGAGAATCGACAATTATTTGTTAAAACACCAAACTTTGTTGTGCATTACCTCACAATATTTTATACTATCGTTAATCAAATTGCATTCCATCTTTATTCTCATTTATCAATTTTTCATATAAATAATAAACACACGCACGACACCCGAACGTGTGTTAAAGAGAAGGATAAAATGAATAATATAATAAAATGAATCTATATCCTTCTCAGAGAATCGACAATTATTTGTTGAAACACCAAACTTTGTTGTGCATTACTTCACAATATTATACTATCGTTATTCAAATTGCATTCCATCTTTATTCTCAGTTTTTCATATTTTGTAAAACTCTTTGAATAATCAGCAATACTTTCATTTAATGTAGATTGGTGTATAAGCCAGTATTGAAACATACATAAACAAATAAATCTGATAAATAAATAGTAAGAATACAGTAATTTGAACATCCCTATTTTTCACTTTTCTGTGAAAGTTTTGTTCTGGTAAATAATAGTTATGTCCATATTAAATGAAAACGATCAGATATTGTCATAACCACTTATTTTATCCAATGTGTTCCCTGTGTTATTAATGACGTTGTTGTAACATTTTAATGTTGTGTGACAATTAATGATTTGATTTACAATTTGAGATACTAGTCTCGTTTGCCAAACAATTATCAATCTCTAGTAAACTGAAAGCTTGAGCAACGAGCAGCAGAATATATAGTGTGAGTGAAGCCCTATGATTGGCCCGTAGCTGTCGACCAATAGAGGCTGAGCTCTACTGCCATTGGCCGTGACTGGACACGCCCATTTAGCCCATTTCAAATTCTGCTGCTAATTGTTTAAGCTCTCATTTCATTAGTTATTGATGATGTTGCATCAACCGAAACTATTACCTCAAATTGTTTTAAAAACCAGTGGTGATGAATTGATCAATTCTTTCTCATTTAATATTTCTATTATTTTACAAATCTATTTGTAAATCTCACAAAAACACAATATCTCAAGATCTCTTATTGGTCTGTCCAGTATCGAATGGATCATTATGAATGAATCTTTCCGTCTTTTATTACAATTATTGATAGGTAGCAATTATTTATTGAACTGTACATAACTTAAACTAGTAGTACTATGAACAGTAGACCTCACGCAGTATTCTCATCCACAAGTACCTGATTGAAACTATAAATCTTATGGAAATACAGCAATAGACTGGCTTCTCCACACATTTGTGTAATTACTTGTCAGCTGATTTATGATGAATAATTCTATATTCTGATTTTTACTCTAATATTGGTGTATGAAGGAAGCTCCTTTTTCCATTTATATTATCCTTGAAATGCAAAACTTTCAAAAACCTTTTATATACCTTGTACCTCGACGCGCAATTAAAAAAGGAACATACCTGTCAAATTTCATGAAAATCTATTACCGCGTTTTGCCGTAAATGCGCAACATATAAACATTCAAACATTTAAACATTAAGAGAAATGACAAACCGTCGACTTGAATCTACTGACCGCTTGGTCAATAAGTTCTCAATTAAACTTAATTCACCCAAATTAGCAGTATAGAAAGTAAATCTATCATATCTTATAATCGTTCACTACATTATTGGCTAAGGAATGCTAGCAAATAATGTATACGCTTGAAATTTTTCTTAATAACTCAATATTTTCAAGATCTGAGAGTTTATTGAATATAATCATTCTATTATATTGGGTTTTCAATCAAATCAAAATCAAAATTCTAGTCTATTTATTTCTGGACTGAAAAGTGGACTCAAATCAATTCAAGTGGATAGCATAACCTATAATTTTTATTCATTCATAACTCTACCTTCATTGTATTATCATTCATCCCATCATCATCACCTAGGCTTAAAATACTTCTAGAAAGTCGCCTTTGTAAAATAATTAAATAGGTTCCTACTGTGTGTGGAAAATTGTAAATAGTTAAATGTAAATGTGAATTCGCATTATAATGAATTTTCTTATTTCTGTTTACAGATAAGATTTCTGGCAAGTGGTGGAATGCTCAACTTATAACGAAGGTATGTTAAAATGCTTGAAATTATTTACAGTTTTATCTTACTGAAAGCCATACGCAACCATTTACGTTAATCTATGATTACATGATATATTATTATGGTCATATTTATTATAATGTGTTTTAACTGAGATAGTGAATACCAACCTAAGAATTGTTTGTTTCTTCAACATTACCTACCAAATCTATGTTGAATCAATCATTTAGATAAGAAATATTCAAAATTTCTTAAACATAAATGTTAGGTGTCCGTGATTAAAGAATCTTTATGGAATTGAGTGGAAATTTAGAATAAAATCTAGAATAATTTAGAATAAATCCTTCACCAGAAATTACGCTAAAATATAATAATTATATTATAACATCCCTGGTTTACAGCCTCCAGCATAAAATCTTCAAGTCCCTCCCGTGTCATTCAAGTGAAGCATTCCACAACTATACGAGGTCCATGTTATAATGGTATTTCTATCCTTGTCTATCATTCAACAAAGCGGATAGCGCTAACTCTTTCTCGCTTTGCTCTGTTGCCAGATCGTCGTTCAACAATGTAGAATTGATAATTACTTAATAAAATATTCCATCCTAATTATGAAAATTCATTATGAAGTTATTCTAATAATTTTAAATGAGAATCGACAGTTAATATTACATCAATAAACCTGTATCAGCTACCGTATATAGAAGGCATTGACAAGACAGAGGATCGGCAACGTTGTTCTCCTATCTTTCTCCACTATAGAAGATGGTATTATGTTATGTTATGATTCTTAGTAATCTGAATAACTTTTTGAGGCCCATTAATACTATTCATTACCAACTAATTTTTATGAAAATTTGTAACTGAAATTAATTTGTATCTATGGTAGCCCAATCTCAGACTATACTCTGTCCAATTTCGCATGAGCTCTGAAGGATTAGGCCGACCCTCCTACTCACACACACAAGCGCAGTCTCCTTTTGTGTGTGTGAGTAAAGGGACGGTCTGTTTACCTGTATACTACGTAGTATACATAGTATATCAATGGCGCAGGTAGACCAGGCGTGTGTGCCTGCGCGTGGGGCAGCGAAGGTCGGCCTAATCCTTCAGAGCTCATGCAAATTGGACAGAGTATAGGTCTGAATAGAAGAAGATTCAGAAAAAATCAGAGACAGTTTCAGAAAATTCTTGAAGAGTTAGTGCCGATTGTTGAGAAGCCGGTTAAAATTTAATCATGATTGACTCCACGAGAGACAATCAGAGATGTCGTCTTATCAAGAAGGCCTTCTCTGATTCGATTTAACCACAGTTAAAATTTAACCGGCTTTTCTGCGACCGGGCCTTGGAGATTAATTGAGAATTTCAATTGCTAGCGGTGGAAAATGTCATGTTGTACATTTTTTAATGATCTTTTGGTACTAGCCGTTTCAAAATTAATCTGTCCCCACGTTCAATGAGAGACATAGCAGCTGACTACCGTTATTGTTATACAAGTAACGGAACAAGCTCTAGATACGTATTTTGAACAATGACTAATAATTAACTAACTCAGTCTGCCGGTTACTACATCTGGGAATATTCACAGTCTTAAACTTATGGTGTTGAATCGAGATAGCGAATCTCTTATCAGATTGCTTCACTTTTAATTGCTTAAATTTGAAGTTTTTCCATTACAGTCGCATTAACCTGACAGACACTAACTCGTTTACACTTCCTAGATTCACAGACTGAAGTTAACACTAGTTCATAACATGCAACAAAATTATGAATTCACTAGACGAGAGTGGAATCTTGTTTGTAGATTCAAATTACGCTTGAACTGCGATGTGAGAGGTTTTACAAAGATTGTAAATAAAAATGAAAAAATGCTTTACTGTAGTGAGGTCCATGTTATAATGACAGTGAAGAGAGATAGCAGAACAACGTTCCGATCCTCTGTCTTGTCAATGCCTTCTATAGACGGTAGCTGATACGAGTTTATTGATGTAATATTAACTGTCGATTCTCATTTGAAATATTAAAATAACTTCATAATGAATTTTCATTATTAGGATGAAATACGGTATTTTATTGAGTAATTATTAATTCTACATTGTTGAAAGACGATCTGGCAACAGGTTTTATGATGCAATATTAACTGTTCATTCTCGTTAAAAATAATCAATTATTTTTTATCAAGCAAGAAATTATATTTTTCAATTATTTTATAATTAAATTTAATAATTAAGATGGAATATTTTGTTAATGAATTGTCAATTCTACATTGTTAAAAGACGATCTGGCTACAAATGAAAGCGAGAAAGAGATAGCTCTATCCGCTTTGTTGAATGATAAGGATAGCAATACCATTGCTAATTAAACACTGCCATTAACGTGGACCTCACTATAGGCAGAGTTAGGACTTTTGAATCCTCTCTACTACTCAACTTTGAAAGATTGATAACTTTTTGATAAAATTGGTTTAGTGGTTCGAGATTTTTCAGTGAACTGGAATGTATTTGAACTTGAAACAATAAATATTTCTCAACTCACGTCATGAATGTGGCACTTTTTTAGGATTCTGGTTTTTCTAGATTCTGTACATGTTACCTGCATTTGAATTTGGAATCAAATACAATTTACTGACTTGAAAAAACAAATAAAATCAAATTACATGAATTGATTACATTTGAAATAAAAATAATTATCATACATTGATGATGACACATTGATTATACATTGATGATTATATGCCATAAATTGTTGGGGCACGTCAGTTGGATTTTGATTTTTCTAAATTCTGGACATGTAACCTGGCATAATTAATAGCTCTATAAGTAAGGTCCACGTTATAATGGCAGTGAATAAAGATAGAAGAACAGCGTTGCCGACCCTCTGCCTTGATTAATTATATCTCTACACTGTCAAAAACAGATTTGGCATCGTTGCAGTGCTAGAAAAGGATAGTACTACCTGCTTTGTCGAATGATAGACAAGGATGGCAACATCAAAGTTTATCAAATACTGTCATTATAACATGGACCTGACTATAGCTTTGTTGCTCATGCCTTGTATACAATAGTGTGGTCCACGTTATAATGGAAATGAAATTGAGAAAGATAGGAGAAAATAGAAGAACAGCGTTGCCGATCCTCTGTCTTGATTAATTATATTTCTACACTGTCAAAAACAGATTTGGCATCGTTGCGGAGTTAGAAAAGGATAGTACTACCTGCTTGCCTTTACTCTGCCTTCTTCAGAGGATAGCTGATACCAGTAAATCTGATTTTATATTAACTGTTCATCCTTGTTTCAAATAGCCAATTATATTTTATTCGTAAACAAATAATGTATTACAAATAATGATTCAATAATTAGTTTTCATACTATTAAGATTTGGTATTCTATCAATATATCATATTTCTACATTTAAAAAAACGATCTGGCAACGTTGCAATACTTGAATAGGATGAGGTTATCTGCTTTGTCGAATGATAGACAAGGATAGCAACACCTATGTTGATCAAATATTGCTATATAACGTGTTCCTCACCATAGGAAGATGATACAATGATGATAGACAAGGATAGCAGCATCAATGTTAATCAAATACTGCCATTATAACGTGGACCTCACTAGAACTGGACAAAGTTGTTCTTTCCCAGCATTGAAACTATTTTATGTACGGGTTGGATTGTTGCCATTAGAATAACTATTGAACTTATTCGTTAAAAGCACTCAACATGTGAAGAGAATTGTTCGCAAATATCTATCCCTATCTATAAATACTATCCATACATTCTATATCTATCTGAAAAATAGATAGATAGCCTTTCTATATCATTCTATATCTATCTATGCATAAGACAAGTGACTACTACAGAAATCGAAGCATCGCCTAGATGCAATAGTTGCAAACATTTCCAACTAACACGCTCTCCCATTCTCAACTTGAAAGCTTTTAACATTTTCAAAATATTCTTGTTGCTCTATAAATCGCTGCAGCCGTCTAAAAACAAGGAAGGAATTCGAATTCCTGAGCTGGAGGTATTTTGCATTAAGTATTCAATCAATAGATGCTCTCAACTTCTCAATGTTAGTTTAAAATTGCAAGAGCAAATATCATTAATTTGTTTATGAGAACTGAAAGTTTAACCGGAAAAAACATATACGTAAAAATGTTTTATTTTCTTTGACTTGGCATAATAATTTCATGAACATTTATTACAGTAAGTATTTTAAAAGGGCACTCATGGAGGCTGAGAAATGTACAAAATTAATCAACATTCTACTTGAAATCCGCTCATTATACGCTCTATTGCTTATAATGATCTCATAATTAATCTTTACTATTAATGACTAGTAAATTCCATCGTTTAATCAATCTGTAATTATGTGAACCAAATAAATTATCAACTTTTTTGGTTAGTTCTACTCTTTTTATCATGAAATAAAAAATCCAAGTAGCTAACCTTTATTGAAAACTTTCATCCACAACATGGTTCGACTTGTCATTTTCAAGTGAGTGAAAATAAATAAAATCTATTTCATGACAAATAAATCTTGCTTCTCAATTATAATTATCCTCAGCATATATTTATCTGGTATTAAGTCTTAATATCGGGACACCGAGCTTCGCTCGTTATTTTTATTTATTGATAAACAGAACACAATTCTCTAAAATGATCGTGTTTGTATTTCACAGCTGGCTATACGTCAGCTTATGAATTTCGGCGATGCGATATTTTGATTCTCCACAGAATCACTTTTTACTATCCACAGACTACGAAAGTCTCAGCTGTTTCAGCCAAGGATGAATTATCCTTTTAATGTCGTTCAGCGAGTTTTCACAAGGATGAGACCTAGTGCAATCGTATTTTTATATCGTAAACCTACTATGCTCCAAATTTCAATGAGCCGTTTTCGAGATCCGTTGAACATAAATAACCAGATAATCAGATAACCAAATATCCTATTATATTAAGCAAGCATTTTCTGTATTTAAATAACTGGTTATTTTTATATCTGGTTATTATTATATCTGGCTATTTTTATATCTGGTTATTTATGTTTAACGGATCTCGAAAACGGCTCTAACGATTCTCACGAAATTTGGAGCATAGTAGGTTTATGATTTAAAGATTCGATTGCACTAGGTCTCATCTTCGGGAAAACTCGCTGAACGACATTAAAAGGATGATTCATCCTTGGCTGAAACAGCTGTGGATAGTAAAAAAGTGAGTGAGCGAGTGAGTATGTGAAAAATGAAAATATCGCATCCCCGAAATTCATAAGATGACGTATAGCCAGCTGTGAAATATAAACACGATCATTTTAGACGATAACTTGTCTTCTGTTTATCAATAAATAAAAATAACGAGCGAAGCTCAGTGCCCCGATATTAAAAATATAAACAGACATACAGAAATTGATCGCTTAATATGATAGGATTCTGTACAAAATTTTTATCACTTTGAAGCTTTGAAGTTACAGATTGATAGAGCTTTTGTTCTAAATTTCGATGTCTTTCCTCATGAATTCATTCACTCATGAACTGTATCTTCATGAACTGCGATCTTCATGAACTCTGAACTATCTTCATGAACTCTAAACTTCATGACGCAGAACATCCCATTCTTCAGCTCCAAAACACTCTCCTCATCTGTTCCTTGTACTATTTGCAGCAGAATGTTGTGATGAAATATGATAGACCATCTTCTATCTTATCTGACATCATCTTTTGCCTCCTTGTCGACTGAATTCTTTCAAGCAGCGTCTCCTTATGCAATCATTTTGTATTCCCACGCTTCTCTAGAACACTATTATGAAATTTCACTAAGAACCATTTTCGTACACTAAGAACTTAGTGAGGGTGCTAACTAGAAATGGAAGGGTTTTGTAATAATAACTGTAGTTGTTTGCTGCTCTAGATATTGCTATACTTTGGTTTCGAGATATTGAAGTCACTATTTTTCATGGTATCTGTCAAAATATTGTGGATCACCCTTTTGTGGGCATTATCTGTCGTGTAAAGTATCTTCAATGACCCATTTTGATAATTATTTTCAAACGAAAATACAAAGTTTAATGCTGTTAACCATACCTAGAAGTCTTCTGCTACTGCAAGTATTGACAACAGGGTGAACAGCCAGGAGGAAATTCGATGAAAAGTATCTTCAATGACCAATTTTAATTATTTTCAAACGAAAATACAAAGTTTAATGCTGTTAACCATACCTCGAAGTCTTCTGCTACTGCAAGTATTGACGACAGGGTGAACAGCTAAAAGGAAATTCGATAAGAGATACTATCGAAGAGTTATTTGCCAGCCCATGAATCGACCGGATCCATTATACTTTTTCCATATTATGTTCACTTTCTCGACCTGTAGCTATGAGCTACAGGTAGCATAGACCTGTAGGTCTATGAGGCTAGCTAGCTATACCATAGAGAAATAATAGCGTAAGTAGATATCCCATGGTATAGGGCGTTTATGTCGCAAGTTTTACTGTTATCTCAAGCCGATAGTCCACGTATTCTCTCCCCAAAAAGCTGTGTGACGCTGGTAGTCTCTCATATTGTGCCATTCATACACTCTCACCCCCAACAAACAGTAAAAATCCACAATAATCGATAGCAATCGACTTGAGATAACAGTAAAAGTTGCGACATAAACGCCCTATACCATGGGATATCTACTTACGCTGTTGTTTCTCTATGGTTATACACACTTCGATTTCTGTTCTAGATGATTTCAAACAGATGATGTTTGTCAAGTTCCGTTTAATCTGATAGAGTTCATAAGGACGGCACAAACGCACACATCAGTAGATGGTCGTATGCAGACAGACGAATGAAAAAATTGACCCCAGTTGATCGAATGCTGCAAAACACACGGACTTTCATCAATCTGTCTGTATTTATGTCTGCTCACGTCAGTAAACGTTTGATTTTTTTTCTCTACATACGTCTGTTGCTGTGTGATTTCGCCTTAAGACGAACATTCTCATTTATATTTAATATTATAGTTATATCTATACTTATAAAATTCTTTTAGTTCTATAGTATTTCTATTAATATGTTTGAAATGAAAAATCGTATTCCTTCTTCTTACCCAGCTTCCCCTACTCAACAATGTTTCTCTCCCAACTTTACTGTAACTTGCAGCTGATGATGTGTGAGCACACACGAAAACATGCTCCTGTAAAATGTTAATTTTTATTTAATAAAAGTGGATTTTTAACAACATTTCAAGTCTCTTCAATCCTACTCAACAAACTAATGAAATGCCTCATCTTAGAGAAAGTTTTCCTCTCCTGGAATGTCGTTTTTCATAGCAATTTCATTTGCTTGATAGAGGAATGCATAAGTAGGTAGAAACAACTGACTAATATAATCAATGCAGTAATTATCTTGGAAATATTGTCGTTTGAGTCATGGCAAATTTGAAACTCTGTAATTCTATCGCACACTCCCAAATCCTGAACATCGAAAGTTACCTTGGAAATATTGTAGTTTCCGAGTCATGGCAGATTTTACTCCGTCTATACACTCCCAAATCCTGAACGCAGAAAGTGTTCATGTCATATTCAAATTGATGGGGATTTCACTGCTGGAATTCTCCCGTCCTATCATGTGAAACTCATAAATACCGATGATTTCTAGGTCAAAACTATTCATCGATTTCTTTTCTTCCTTTCAATGCAGGAAAGAATGTATCGCCTGTGAATCAGCAGCCTCATTGCAGTGTTTAGCTCACTGGAATATATTCATTTCACCATTCATTTCAGCTTTATTCATTCCGCGTCTTTCATATGAAAACTTTCTCGTCACATCCATGCGATCTCAGCAAAGAATGGCGGAAACAAGGGACAGCTTATATTCTCTCTCTATCTAGCTCACATACTATCTCTATCTAGCTCTATCTAGCTCTATTCTATTCGGTTCCGGCTTTCTTTCGATTCTAGTCTCAGCAATACCATCAAAATCGCGAATTAATTTTGCGGCTCATCACGAAGAGAATCATCAGGATTTAAAAGCTAGGCACACAAAAATTAATCAAAAGTGAGAGATTATTCAACCACTAGTCATTTATGAAATTTTTAATTATGATGGTTCCGAAATGATTGTCTTCCGAAATTATTTACAGCTTTTCTCATCTCGACATGACAACTGCTGATTCTATTTCTATTCACTCCATAATTGCTATGTATTTTCCCACTTTTTACTTTCCTTGCCCTATTACCATAGGTAAGGAAAGTATTGCTTTCCGAAAAAAATTAAGGTACCCCAATTTCTAAATTTTTATACGTTTCAAGGTCCCCTAAGTCCAAAAAACTGGTTTTTGGGTATTGGTCTGTATGTGTGTGTGTGTGTGTGTGTGTGTGTGTGTGTGTGTGTGTGTGTGTGTGTGTGTGTGTGTGTGTGTATGAGTGTATGTGCGTCTGTGTACACGATATCCCAATCGTCTCATCTCCCAATTAACGGAATGACTTGAAATTTGGAACTTAAGGTCCTTTCACTATAAGGATCCGACACGAACAATTTCGATCAAATGCAATTCAAGATGGCGGCTAAAATGGCGAGAATGTTGTTAAAAACAGGGTTTTTCGTGATTTCTCGGAAACGGCTCCAACGATTTTGATCAAATTCATACCTAAAATAGTCATCGATAAGCTGTATCAACTACCACAAGTCCTATATCTGTAAAAATTTCAGGAGCTCCACCCCATCAATGCAGATAGATTCTCAATTATCAGGCTTAAGATACAATTGAAACAAAAAAAATCAAGTGAAGTAGATTGAGCATGAAAATCTCTACAATTAATGTTCAGTAACATTTTCACCTAAAATTGAAAATAAGCTTTAAATTCGAGAAAATGTGATTATTCAATTGCAAATTATTGTTGATTCTATTAAATCAGTCACTATGAAGAGATAGCAGACCTCATGTGTGTCTCCAGCGTTATTGCCCTGTCACCAGTTGGCTCAAATCTTTGAATAGTAGACTTGAGATGCGCGGGAACACTACTAGCATCAGGTGAAGAATTTGCTTATACACGTACGGGATAGGAATTTCACGATTGACGCATCATCACTTCTGAATTACTCAACTGATTAAATTGAAATTTGGGATGGTTACAGGCCTATTTCAAATTCTTCAAGTTTTCAGTTTGTCAAGCTTAGACCCTTGCGGAGCACGGGTTACCTGATAGTACTTCATATTATTCATTAAAATTGGTCTTCTCATAAGACTTCTCTTGTGTTGTTGAACGGCTCTTTTAGTCATATTTGGAATACTTGGGCGTATCAAGTCTAGGCCAACCACAGTCGAGCTCAACCTTGATTGGTCAATAGCTAATGGCCAATCGTAGGGCTTCGCTTATACTTGGATGCTCAATTATGTCCCAGTTTACTAGAGATTTATAATGGTGCAACAAACTGAAGCAGTATATCAAATTAAGATAAAATTTATCAATATTTTCTGCATGGCAGTCAAAGTGTTTTTGTACTAGTGGTTTTCACAATAACAAGAAAGTCATTTTCATTCAATAAAAATTAATATAGCTTTATCCTCCGTATGAATTAGATATCAACCATGGTTTTAAAACCATTTTAGCATGTGAGTTTGAAAAATATTCTCTTGAGTAGTATTATACTATTCTGAGTACAACCGCAAAGTAATGAACAAGTAGTATTTAACGTAATAAGTAGTATTCAAAGTAATGAAAAACTTGGAGTACATCTTTATTTTGTGGTACAATACGATAGTTGTGTAAAATAGTTATGACCATGCATCCTGTCATTTTCTCCATATTCTGTCATTAAAACATCAAGTAACAAAATTTCATCGAGTCTCATTGTGGGTTCGGGTAAAATTATTGTTAGAGATTTCTCAATTTCTGAGAAAGCTTGTTATGAGCTTGGTGGATGTGTTTTAATGTGTTGAATTTCCATTCGAAAACCATTTTTATATAGTGGGGTCCAAGTTATAATGGCAGTGGAGAAAGATAGGAAAATAGCGTTCTCGATTCTCTGCCTTGTCACTGCCTATAGATGATACTGGTGTAACTGATGTAATATATCTATTGTTCATTCTTGTTATAAATAATGATCAATTATATCATTCTAAATTCAAAATTTCTAGCTAATATATATTCTTGGACAGAACTTTGAATTTTAAATTTCCTCAGTAAGAACATAACCTATTTTTTCGGACATTTTATTATTTATCAAAATTTGGGAACAGAATAGTTTTGGGCTATGCCTGTTGTTCTATTCCGATCATATTCATATGATTTGTAATTATATCAACGAATAAATAAATAAATAGATAAATAAATAATTATTCGCCAAGGAAATATATTTTTAAATGATTTAATAAAAAGTTTTTGTAATTGAGAGTTTTAATATTTAATATCAATATCAATCAAGTCATTTTCATTCAGTAAAGTTATTGTAGATCTCTACTCCTTATGAATGAAATATGTACTTGGTTTTAAAAACATTTGAGTTTTGTCAATTAATTATATTTCTAAATTGTTGAAAAACGATCTGGCAACGTTGTGGTGGTAGAAAGGGATGGCGCTATCTGCTTAGTCGTGTGATAAGACAAGGATAGCAACACCATTTCAAATACTGCCATTATAACGTGGATGTCACTATATGAAGATGATACGAAGAAGTTGAATTGAATTGGATTGAATGACTGCCTTTATTTTGATCTAGGAGGGCGAAGTTAGGGCGCAGCCGGCCCTCTCTTACACTTAACCCTCCAATACAATACTAAATAATAATTTGACAACGATACTCAGTAAAAGAAAAATGAAACAAAACAATATTTTATTTGAGAAAAATAGTAAAAATAACAATAATAAGTGGATTAGTTGAATGAACTTAAAAGTAGAGCATTCTTAGGGCCGTTTGCACAGTGACAGTTTAAACCAAATTTCATTTTAAATTGGATTAAATCCGTAGCAAGTCTCGTTTGTTATAATGTGTTACATTTTAAGTTTAAGCCACCAGCTGATTAAATTCAGTTTAAGCTTTGACTGTGCAAGCAGCCCCATATATGTGAAATGACAAAGATCTGTTAGGAAATGAATAAAAAGTTTATGACGAAATGATAAGATCGAAGAAGTAAAGAAAAAGAACAATTTACAAAGTTACAAAGATTATACAAATAAGATGATACAAAGATGATGCAAGGGTGATAGACAAGGATAGCAACCCCAATGTTAATCAAATACCGTTCTGAACAAAGCTCAGGCTAGAGCTACCAGAGACAAGAGAAGAACGACTGACGAAACAAGCATGACTAGGGCTTTTTTCTCGACAAGCCAAAACAGCTGGACGGTCTGCGCTGGCGCAAACAAGCCTGCTATTGGCAGAACTGCAGTCTGGGATTTTGGCGCTACAGTTCGAATTCTCTGGCCAAACCATTTTAGTTCTATACCATTCACACCTACAGTTTTTAGTATTTCCAATAATATTCTATGGTTCACACAATCAAAAGCTTTGGATAAATCAAGAAATATTGCGGCTGCCTTCTCACCTGAATCTATTATATCTATTAGTCTTTCAACAAGGGATACTATTGCAGTCTTAGTAGATTTCCCTTTCTGGAACCCATGCTGTTCATCACATATGAAATTAATTTCTTCCAGGTGCATCAATAACCTATTTAAAACTACTCTTTCAAAAATTTTACTTATTACATTTAGAATACTAATGGGTCTATAATTTTCAACTCTTTCAGAATCACCGCTCTTGAAAATTGGCAAAATTTTTCCTTGTTTCAGATCATCAGGGAAAATACCCTGCTCTAGTGAAGTATTAAGGAGATGCAATAAAGGGTCCAGTAATTCATTTTCACATTCTTTTAAAATTTTGCTTGAGACCCCATCCAAACCTACTGTTTTTTGTTATTCAAATTTTTTATTATTCTTGACAACTCATCTCTTGATAATGGATGAAATTTAAATACCTTTTCAATTGGCTCAGCATGTAATGTAGTTGTATTATAAGTATTAGTGTTCAGTGACTTTTGGAGATTATATGCAACCTGTTGATAATATTTATTGAAAAAGTTACAAATGTCTATACTATCATCCATATAATTTCCATGTTCATCGATTATCCTAGGGACATTAGTAACTGTATCCTTTTGAGCTGCTCTCCTATTTCTATTAATTACCTCCCAAACAGCAGAGTTAAAATTGGTACTAGTTGTTAATATTTCAGCTGTTTTCTTACACTTAGCTTTCCTCACTTCTTTTGCATAGTTTTTTCTTTAGACATTTGTATTTGACCTCACTCGGAACATTCCTCACTAATTTAAATTCCTCATAAGCTTCCCTAACAATATTTCTTTGAGTAAGGATATCTTCAGTTATCCATTCATCTACTTTGTTTAATTTACTTTTAACTTTGATTTTTTTTATCGGACAGCATACACTAATGTGAAATCTTAGAGTATCAATGAATTGCTTATATTTGTAATTTAGGTTACAACTGTTATAAACACTACTCCAATTTTCTTGAAGCAGTTTCTGCTTCAAACAATTTATATTTCCTAGCTCATATTGCTGAATTTCTTTCACAAAAGATTTTTTCCTGCTTGGATTCTGGCCCTGCAACTTAACATCTAAAATTTGATAGTTATGATCTGATAGATCTGAGCTACCTAACCTGACATTACAACCTTCTATATTTGTGAGGATATTATCAATAATTGTCTGTGAAGTTCGAGTTACTCTTGTATATTCGTGGACCTTAATTTCTAAATTATTCATATTAATAATATCTCTAATGTCCTCTGTCATTTTATCCTGCCTGGCAAAATCGGTATTGAAATCTCCTACTACTATAACATTTGTGAAACGAGCGGTTGTAATTTCCAAAAGTGTATGGAGCAGCTCACAAAATTTTTGCCAGTCTCCATTTGGTGACCTATAGATACCTAACACTGCTACCTCAAATCGATCATCAATTTTTAACCTTAGTCCCGTCACCTCTAAATCCATCTCAACAGAAAATCTCTTAACAAAATCCAGTTCATAAGTTTGGGTATGTTTAGCATTGCTAGTGAATATACATACACCACCACTTCTATGAGCTATTCTACAAAATTCTGATCTCAGTGAATAGCCTGGAATCCTAACTTGATTTATTTCCTTTATTTTTAAGCCATGCTCTGTGAAAATAACAATGTCAGGATCCTCCTGTTTAAGAAATACTTCTAATCTGTCAATTTTGTTGCGTAGATACTGAATATTTTGATGATAAATACTAAAAACCTTACCATCTTGTGCTACTCTATCTCTAGCATTTGTAGCTATTTCCCTTTCCCTGTTTTGAGCCAATTTACTAAAAAATCGTTATTTGTTTTTTTGACTGTTTTTAAATCAGAGGATTGCAAACGGCTTTCAATCAGCTCTGCCAATCTATGTATTTGGACATGTCTGATGAATAAAGGTTTTCTATTCTATTCTTTCACTGAATAGAAATTTTTCAAAAAATATTGTTCAATTTGAACAATTTGTTCAATTTGTACAATTTGAAATTTACCACTTGATTCAACGATAGGGTTCTTGGAGAATACATCAGAAGCACATACACTCAAAATATTTGGTAAAAATCTGAAGGAATATTTGGTGAGCTTATCTCTGTATTCTTTGCACGAGTTTGACAACAGCTATCGTTGATTTATTTTTAATTTTATTTCTGTACCAACTTACGAAGTTAAGTGTACTCAACTTGACGTTAAAAATCAGATCCTACCTATTATATTAAGCGAGCAATTTCTGTATTTATATATCTGGTTATTTTTGTATCTGGCTATTTTTATATCTGGTTATTTATGTTTAACGGATCTCGAAAACGGGTCTAACGATTTTCACGAAATTTGGAACATAGTAGATTCATGATATGAAGATTCGATTGCTCTGAGTCTCATCCTTGGGAAAACTCGCTGAACGACATTAAAAGGATAATTCATCCTTGGCTGAAACAGCTGTGGATAGTAAAAAAGTGAGTATGTGAAAAATCAAAATATCGCATCCCCGAAATTCATAAGATGACGTATAGCCAGCTGTGAAATATAAACACGATCATTTTAGAGAATTGTGTTCATCAATAAATAAAAATAACGAGCGAAGCTCGGTGCCCCGATATTGAAATTTTAAACTGACGCTATTCATATGTATTTGGACATGTCTGATGAATAAAGATTTTCCATTCTATCCTATCACTGAATAGAAACGACCACTTGATAAACGATAGGGTTCTTAGAGAATAGCTACATCAAAAACATATACACTCTTTGCATCAAACAATAGAAAATACCCCTGCATTCAATGATAGGCTCACTGGAAAATAAGTAATAAACTTGACAAATTTATTATGCCCAAGCACGTCTCTATTTTTTTATTGTGGTTATTAAAGTTAGAACAAGTAGTGGCTGAAATTCATTCTTTATTACTAACTAGCAGGTAACCCGTGCTCCGCAAGGGTCTAATTAAAAACTGGACAAACTGAAAACTTGACGAGTTTAAAATAGGCCTATAACCATCATCAGTAAATTAAGAATCTATATGCAAAATTTCAAGTTAATCATTCCAGTAGTTCAGACATGATGATGCGTCATTCGTGAATTGCCTATCCCGTACGTGTATAAGCCTAGCTTGCTTATACACGTACGGGATAGGAAATTTACGAATGACGCATCATCACGCCTGAACTACATACTGGACTGAATAACTTAAATCCATCATATCGATTCTTAATATACCGAGGATGGTTATAGGCCTGTTTTGAATTCGTCAAGTTTTCAGTTTGTCTAGTTTTTAATTAGACCCTTGTATAGTCATTATTCACTTCATTTTATTATACAGGGTGATTCATAATAATAATGGTAAAATAATTAAAATAAAACAGCAAATTTTTGTGGTGTAATGTACTACATAAGAATACATTTTATTCAACTTTTATTTGAATTTAGTTTACACAGCTTACATAATTCTTTTTAGAATTAAATTCTCTACAATTTTTATTGCGAAAAATTAATTGTTCACTCTACATTAAAGAAAGTTATTGGGTATCAAACGTATAAGTCTGTGTTTTTCTAGTTAGATTTTTTGCATATTTCAATTTTTTTCTCAAAAACTACTCACACTACAGCTTCCAGACTAGTTTTATTCAATTTTTCAGATATTTTTACATATGAATCCAGCATAAGGTTTTCAAAAACTAGTCCCCAAACAATTCAGCATCGGTGTATTTCACCAGAGGAACTGAATTCCGGGCGAAATCTTTCACTCTGTATAGCTCGCTAATGAAGCGTTTATGGATATATGTTTACCTCTACTATCACGTATTAAATTATTTTACCATAATTAAGAATCACCCTGTAGATATAGATGATTGAGCTTTGTATTTGAGAAACACTGGAAATTTTTGTCAATACAGTACATGTAAAGAATATAGGTAATGTAGGTTCAGCGGTGGGGTGGGTATTGTTTCAGTTATGTCAGAGACAAATTAATCTAGGTATCTTTACTGTATTGAACGGTTCTATTTTGAACGGTATCTTGACTCTATGGTTATGTATTTATGTGGTGCAAGCTCAACTGTACAAATATAAGATACTCATTTGGATGATCTATTCTGTAGTACAAGCACTAAACGGAACTGAATTTTTGGCTTATTTCCATAGTCATTAAAACCATGTAAGGAGATTAGTTGAGATAAGGTTGTTTTGTGAAGGGAAATCATCCAGGAGTGACAGTGACGAGCTTGACCTTGAAGATAAAGAATAGAAATCGGCTGAACTGAGGTCAGTTTATAGGCCTAATAACTGAATAGTCAATAATATCAGAATCAAAGTATTGGTGAAATATATGAAAAAATGTAATTTTAATTGATGTAGTAGATGTGCTGAAGTACAATGAAAAATAATTGAAATATTAATATATTAATATATTAGTATATTAAACAATACATTAAATATTAATATACAATATATAACAATATATTAATATATACAATTGAAATATTAATATATATTATTGATCATATTAATGTCTCTCTGAATTTCTTCACCTGGATGAAATTCTTCCAACAAGGAAAATGTGTAATGTGTTTTCATCCCAACATTTTCATTGTTTATGGAATAGCTCCATTCCATTATAATATATAACGATATAAAAATATATACAATTGAAATATTAATATAAATTATTGATCATATTGATGTCTCTCTGAATGTCTTCACCTGGATGGAATTCTTCCAACAAGGAAAATGTGTAATGTGTTTTCATCCCAACATATTCATTGTTTATGAAATAGCTCTATTCACTCAGGACCCTCATTATCGAATCAAAGGTTACACCCATCTAACTTGATTCAAACATGAATATTTTGAACCAACATACAAATCAAACTGCTGAATTATTTGATACGACCCAATCCAAAACTTGATACTGAACTCTATTTAAGGGATCGTATCTCCTGAACGAGGATGAATTTTGCCAATCCGTTTGCAGATTTGGATCTGGCATCGAGGAGCATAAGATGGCATAGTTGATAATAATTTTTTCTCTCCCGAAAAAATGAGAAAAATAATGTAATGAACAGTTTGTATTTTATGACATATTTAAGGGGGCATATCACCTGGAGAGAATGAATTTTGCCAATCCGTTTGCAGATTCGGTTTTCTTAAATCGGAGAGCATAAGAAGGCATAGTAGATAATGTTATCTCTCTATGATATTATCTCAATATTATCTCTCTCGAAAAAATGAGTTTTTCGGCCCAATTTGCATTTTACATCATATCTCCTGAACGGGAATGAATTCCGCTAATCCGTTTGCAGATTCGAATTCCTTGCATCGAGGAGCATGAGGAGGCATAGTAAATTATAATGATATTATCTCCCCCGAAAAAATGAGAAAAATAATGTACTGAACAATTTGTATTTTACGACATATTTAAGGGATCGTATTTCCTGAACGGGAATGAATTTTGCTAATCCGTTTGCAGATTCGGATTCCTCGCATCAATGAGCATAAGAAGGCATCGTTGATAATGATATTATCTCTCCCGAAAAAATTAGAAAAAAATGTTGTGAACAATTTGCATTTTACGACATATCTAAAATTCCATTGATACAGAACTTAATTGACTAGAAATAATACAATTCAATCATTTACTATAATTACTGGCATACTGAACTTCACACATACTTTATTTATACTGCACACATACTTCTCATGGATACCCTCATTCCCGATATACTTTCCATAAGATACTCCCATTCCGGATATTCTTAGCTGTTTCAATTCTCAATTACACAATTAAAAAATAATATTCTCACTGAATAAAAATAGTGAGTAAATAAGTATGTAAAGACTAGTAGAAATAATAGATGAGACTAGATAAGACCTATTATATAATTTGGGAGAGAAATTCAAATTTATTCATTCCAAACTCATAAATACATATACATAAATCAAACAAAGCTCAACATGACAATACAATCGAACCAAAGTGTAATAATAATAAACGGTAAGTTTAAAAACCACTGGCATAAGATGACTCTTGTTCGCCAGTGGGAGTAGGAGATGAAATTATAATACGCTATAAATTGATTTAGCACAGAAGCAAATATTTATACAGAATAGTAAATTATGAAACGAAGAATCGAAACAAAACTCATAACAAAAAAAAAAAATTAAAAAATTCTCTCGAGTATCTCAATATACTATATAACTATGGTACTCTCTTATTCATAGATATAGTGATCCATAAATACAGTGTAAACAGGGTATATAGAACGCATTTCATGGTAAATGGGAAGAGGGAAAAATCATAATATTCTTATAAAAACAAAAAAAAATCACAAAATATTTAAATTGGAAATAAAAAAATCTGGTAAATAGTAATTCCCATACGAAAAAATCACAAAATATTCAAATTGGAATAAAAATTCTGGCAAATCGTAATACCTATAAGAAAAAAAAGAATAGTTCTAGGAGTATCCTTGGTTTTTCTCTCCCGGTCAGTGCTCTCTTGCCAAAATAATAAATAAATAAAGACAATATGGATGACTATGACAACTCTATGAATTTGAACTTCTAAATACTGTTAATAATATGACCTTGAAGATAAAGAATAGAAATCGGCTAAACTGCTGTCAGTTATTAATAACCGAATGATCAATAAATTCTGAATCAAAATTATTTATTATGGTAACAAGACATGGATGACTAGTAGTTCTGTGAACAGTACACCTCACGCAGTATTCTCATCCACAAGTACCTGATTGAAACTAATAGACCTTATGGAAATACAGCAATAGACTGACTTCTCCACACATCTGTGTAATCACTTGTCAGCTGATTTATGATGAATAATTCTATAGTCTGATTTTTACTCTAATATTGGCGTATATGAAGGAGGCTCCTTTTTCCTTTTATATTATCCTTGGAATGCAAAATTTCCAAAAACCTTGTTTATACGTCGTCGCGCAATTATACCTGTCAAATTTCATGAAAATCTATTACCGCGTTTCGCCGTAAATGCGCAACATATAAACATTTGAACATTTAAACATTAAGCTGCGTACACATATACGCTCTTCCAACCCGCACCGAGCACGCTCATTCCTCGTACCGCCCTCGTACCGCCCTCGTTCCTCCATCGAACCACAGTCGCTCCGCCCACTCACCCCATCATGAACGTTACGGAAGATGTTAGATCTTCTCGCGTTCCCCGGTCGAACCACAATTGCTCCCCGGTCGATAATCAATCGCTCTGCTGGAGTGACGTTCGGTTGAGGAGCAGAGCGAAAGTCTGTACGCACCTTTAAGAGAAATGCCAAACCAACGACTTGAATCTTAGACCTCACTTCGTTCGGTCAACTATTAATATTCTGAATCAAAATTATTTATTCTGGTAACAAGACATGGATACCTATTAATATAACGATCATAATCTACACAACTACTAGAAGAGTAAAAATATTCTTACTTGAGTAAGTCTTCACTTTTCAGCTCCTGGTTTCAAAGCAATAAACCCAAGGTCCACATTGGTTATCATTCCCAATTCATATCTGAAGTACAGTAATAATGTTCCACTCTACTACACACAATCCCCACCAAAAAAGTTGCAATTTGTCACGGAAATGCTTTTTATTGATTATTTTCCACACAAAATAGAATCTTGTAGACTAATTTTTAACGCCTAATGGCTCAATTACAAGGAAACCATTGTTTTTATGTCTTACTCATCTCACCTTGCTGTGATGGAACTAATTACCTGTAATTCAAAGTGTGAAGTGGTTGTGTTCAGATTCTATTTTCGGTGGTAATATTTGAGTTTTGGGTGCGAGAATGTCTTCGAAATAATTTGCTGACAACTAAACTTGTTATGATTGTGGAGGAGATAGTTTGAAATGGTTATGACACCCAATTAGGAGGATGTAATAGACAAGACGATCTTCTTTCTATGTTCTATCTTCCATCTTCTATTTCTATCTCCCATCTTCTATTTTTCTATCTTCTATCTTTTATTACCATCTTCTATTCCCAGATTAGAAATTCGATTACTTTTGAAAAGGAATTTTGAGCTAGGTGGGAAATAGGTGATATAAATTTTGATTGTTTCCTGCTGCTCTTGAGGCCAGGTTGAGAATTGTAAGGTCTTTTTTGAGAGATATCGCGTGATGTTGGAGTGTAATACACGCTTGTTGCTGGTTGCTTACAGCTCGTGACCGGATGTCAGATTTGCATGATCGCGATGTGTCGATGAGCACTTTGTCGAGTCTTTACTTGACTCTCATTTCTGGAAAAGTCTTTACTAGGACTCTGATGGCTGAAAGAGTCTTTACCTGGACTCTGGTGACCAAATTACAAATTGGTGTTTCCTTCGGCTATTTTTGTCGTTTTCTTCTCAACAGGTTGTAGACATTCAAAGTCTATCGTAATTGTAATAAGACTGATTCTACCTTCTGTGTTTTTTTTATGTCTCATCATTCTATTGCAGAGACAAACAAATGAATACAACTTTATTCTCTATATTGATTCATACAATGATAGGGAGAGAGAGAATTTGCAGCATTTATTTAGGATTTTCGTTAAATAATAATTATATATTAATTAGCATTTGAATAAATGCATTCTCTATTTAATTCCATCTGTAACTGGTTGGCCGCCATGGCTTCGTATAAAATGAGCGCTGCTATCCAGAGATTGTCAGTTTGGTGTAAGGGTAAGCATTCCTGACTAGCAATTGGGAGGTACCGGGTTCGATTCCCGGGCTGGCAACTAATTTTTGGATAGTAGTTCTCATCGAATTTCCATCTAGCTGTTAGCCCTGTTGTCAATGTCTGCAGTAGCAGAGGTCTTCGGGGTGATTTGCAGCATTTATTTAGGATTTTCGTTAAATAATAATTAAATAATATTAATTAGCATTTGAATAAATGCATTCTCTATTTAATTCCATCTGTAGAGAGAAAGGTCTTTTTCTTCTCAATTGAAGTGTGAGATTTGAGGTGAAAAGGTTGTAGACATTCAAAGTCTATCCTAATTGTAATAAGCCTGATTCTACCTTCTGTGTTTTTTCATGTCTCATCACTCTATAGCAGAAACAAACAAATATATTTAACAAACAAACAACTTTATTATTTTTTATTCTTTATTGAATCATACAATAAGTACATCATCGAAATGATAGGGAGAGAAAAAATAAGGTAACCTTGTGCTATTCCTCTCACGAGTTCAGATGAGGTTACACATAGTCCGAAATAACAACTTTATTATTTTTTATTCTTTATTGATTCATACAATAAGTACATCATCGAAATGATAGGGAGAGAAAAAATAAGGTAACCTTGTGCTATTCCTCTCACGAGTTCAGATGAGGTTATACATAGTCCGAAATAACAACTTTATTATTTTTTATTCTTTATTGATTCATACAATAAGTACATCATCGAAATGATAGGGAGAGAAAAAATAAGGTAACCTTGTGCTATTCCTCTCACGAGTTCAGATGAGGTTATACATAGTCCGAAATAACAACTTTATTATTTTTTATTCTTTATTGATTCATACAATAAGTACATCATCAAAATGATGAAAAATAAGGTAACCTTCTTCTATTCTTCTCCCGAATTTAGATAAGGTTACACATAGTCCGAAATAATATGTTAAGTCTTGTAGTAGTTCACTTCACGAAATTTTCAGTCCTTAATTATTTTTACAGAGTAGATTTTTAAATGTTTCAAAACCACACAAAAATAGAAGGAATATTTCACATTATTATCACTAATATATAACTTTTTTGTACTACTCACTTGAAAATTAATTGATGTTAAAACATGTTGTAAGAAAACTTTTTTAAATGTTACTTAGATTTTCTATTTATGTTTCTAGATAAGTAACAAGTAATAAGACAATAATAATATATTTTCCCTACAGTGACCTTGGAAAGTGGCCATTGCTGCACTGATTACAGAACGCAATCACTTTTCCGCTCTAGTGCGGGAATAGTATATTTCGCACCTAGAGCAGAAAATGAGATTTTTCCGGCTGGAAATAGGTTTTCAAGTCCGAGGCCGTAGGACGAGGACTTGAAAAGATTGAGAGCCGGAAAAACATTTTTGCCCGTGGTGCGAACGCTATTTTTCGCCACACACAAAAAAAACAATATATATATATAACATCATCTTTTAGGTTATTTAGATAAATCAGAATAAAAAATAAAAAAAATACTTGGACAATTCCTGATATTCAGATTACCTCAGATTTGCTACAGCTATCACCTTCCACTTCTGCTTTCGAAAGTGCTTAGTAAACAACTATTCTCATATATATATATTATATATATATATATATATATATATATATATGATGAGAATAGTTGTTTAAATAGTTGTTAGTTGTAGTAGCAAATCTGAGGTAATCTGAATATCAGGAAATTGTCCAAGTATTTTTTTTATTTTTTATTCTGTTTTATCTAAATAACCTAAAAGATGACGTTCAATTATGTGGGAGGTTAAGTTTATACTTTTTTATTCTTTCAAATGACAATATGATAATATTATTATAAATGTTTTAATTATTGAATAATGAACACAAATAATGAAAAGTTTTTTGATCAGCTGTTTTTTGATCACCTTTCTTAGTTCCATGTTAGCGGCTGGAAAGGGTACTCTTTCCGGCCTAGGCCGGAGAGAGACCTGTTTTGACGTCAGATGAGAGAGAGTCGTCTGCAAACAATGTCTTTCAGATCTATGTAGGGACTGGAAAACAGCTGCTTTCTGTGCAGTGTGGCGAAAAAAATTTTTCTGCACTCCAGATTTTCAACATGGCAAAGCAAAATAGTTGGTGGGTTATATGGAGGATTAGTGCACGAAAACAAAAATGAAGTTGGTAACAGTGACTGTGGTATACCTCACTGTACGTGTGTCATAATATCAAGGACACCGAGGACAGCGACAGCCACCACATGAGTGCCGCCTTCATTCATTTACTACTACATTATTGAATTTTATCTATTAATAATAAAATTACACAGAAAAACATTTGATGGATTTCAGGCAATTTTACCCATAATTACCCACTTTTCATATTCAATAGTAACTGTAGGAGAAATTAAATGTGAAATACGTGCGCAAAGTTCCTCTACTGCATTCAAGAAGCCATTCCGTTTCTTTCGGTGCAGCAAACTGTCACTTTGCGCACTAGTTGCACAAATAACTATTATGGAGTCTTCACTTCTTCTCCAAGTAGGATTCACGTGAGAAACACTTGAGTTGGAGACTGAACGCACATTTATCTTTCGGACGACAAGTTATGCATCCTTTGCAAGAATCTACGTTGTGTTCATGTGCTGGTGGATTAGTAGCGTGGCACTTCTAAAGGTGGCGTTTCCTACAAAGAACTGATACCTTCACTCAACTTGTATAATGTCCTGTATTGTGACTGTTACTGTTATTGTATAGAACAGATGGATGGACTCTTGTAAAGTGACACTTATTACAGGAGAGTATCTAAAAATACTTTACTAATAACCTAGTAAAGTATCTTACTAACGTTACTTACAAAGTATCTGTTTTTGTCTTGTTGAATACAGAATTCAATTATAACTCTAATTTGAAAGTAACTATCTTACAAACAATACAACCTGTTCTAGATTACTGTTACTTTTGTGACCAGAAGCAGTCTATATTTAGAGAAATATACCAGTTTTTGTGATGTTGCTGATGACTGTAAAGTCCGATAGCAAAAGAATTAAATCTATCTATGAAATCTATGAAAAAATCTATGAAAATAATCAAAATCTATACAAGCATGGTTAATATTGGAGTACGAGTATATTCATAATACTAATATTAGCTTACTTACTAGTAGTTCTGTGAACAGTAGACCTCACGCAGTATTCTCATCCACAAGAATGCCTGATTGAAACTCTAGACCTTATGGAAATACAGCAATAGACTGGCTTCTCCACCCATCTGTGTAATCACTTGTCAGCTGATTTATGATGAATAATTCTATAGTCTGATTTCTACTCTAATATTGGCGTATGAAGGAGGTTCCTTTTTCCTTTTGTATTATCCTTGGAATGCGAAATTTCCAAAAACCTTGTATATACGTCGACGCGCAATTAAAAAAGAACATACCTGTTAAATTTCATGAAAATCTATTACCGCGTTTCGCCGTGAAAGCGCAACATATAAACATTTAAAAATTAAGAGAAATGCCAAACCGTCGAATCTTAGACCTCACTTCGTCGGTCAATGAGTAGAGTTATTAAAGTCATTACCCAAGCACAAGCCTTGAGCTCATGTCGGCATCACCCTCAGCTAAAAAAATTATTTTTCAAATCGGGCACTGACTATAGTATAATAATCATTCAATTATCAACTTACACGTTCCATGGACTTCTCAACTTCAGTAGGCTTCATATATTTGAGCCATAAAAGTTTCAAAATGTACAGGCTGTTCTTAAAATACTGATGGACTTCCCAACCGACTCTCTTAGGCCTACTCCCACCCATACATGCATAATAGTAGCAGAACCAATATTTGACAAAAATAACAGTAACAGTGATACTTCAAGACACAAGTAACCGTATCAGATACAAGTCGAGTACAGGTAGCAGTTCTTCGTTGGAAACGATAAGATTGCATTTTGGTTCATAGGAAACGCCAAGTTTAATGTGTACATAGGAAACGCCACCGTAGGAAGTGCCTCGTTGCCGGTGGATTAGATGTGGGTGTTGTGGACACCTGCGTGTGTGTGTGTGTGTGTGGTGTGTGTGTGTGTGTGTGTGTGTATGTGTGTGTGTTTTGATGGTACTATGAAAGTATCAAGAGAGCGAATCTTCACTAAACTTCTAGTTCTAGTTGAGCCGTGGGAAAGTGTATCTCATTCTTCCTGATTCGTTTTGTTATAACGTCAAAGCCAACCCAACTAATAGCAGTTACTTTCGTTGTAACTAAAATTTATCAGGTACAGGAGATTGTCATAGATTTTTTTGTGATAAGAGATTTTTCAATCGGAAATTTAAATTCATGTTTTGTATGTTACTGTTATATTGTTCTTCTGGTATTGAAATTATTCTCACAATGAAAATGTGTTCGAGAGAATAGGCGATTTGAATTTATTTGTTGGCCCAGTTACTGTTATATTGATAATATTGTTGTTCTGGTTGTGAAATTTATCTTTTTTTTCATTGAAAATATACTCAAATCAATTGAATGATTGGGAAAGGATCAATAATCAATAACATATCTTCTTATGCTATCTTGTCTCTGTAATATATTTTCTTATGCTATCTTTACTATGGCTTCACTGCGTTGAGATAAGTTTTAGAGAAGCGTTAAGAGAGTTTTCTTAGGAAAACATTTTTTTCCGATCATTACTTTTTGTGATATGAACGCCCAAAGTTTTAGATTGTTTAGTTTTATAGAAGTTTTAGTTTTAGATTTTTGGGACAGAACATTTCAAATTTGGTAAGATATAAATCTATGAAATTTAGAGGATGAATTCTTCATGGTATTGTTAATTGAATGAAACGAAAATTTTCTAAAAATATTCATTTTTGAGAAAGTTATTTAATTTACCAAAAATAACTATTATAGTTGTGTTATTTTTGCCAGTTTTGGCAAACTGAATAACTCAACTATAATAGTTGTTTTTGGTAAATTAAATAACTTTCTCAAAAATCAATATTTTTTATAAAAATTCAATCAACACATGAATAATTTATCCTCTGAATCCCATGGATTTATCTCTTATCGAATTTGAAGTGTTCTGTCCCAAAAATCTAAACTTTAGGCGCCAATATCTCAAAAAGTAATGAAAGAAAAAACATGTTTTCCCGAGAAAACATTTTCATTTTGATAGCTTGATAGTATACGAAAAACTTTTAAAAATATCACCAGTGGAGAGCTCATTTTTAGCCTTTGCACAGCCTTCAAAGAGCTATAGTTCCAAGCGTCAAACAATTCGTCCCACACCTTCAGTGGTTCAGTAAAATGTTTTCGCTTCTGTAATAGTTCAATTAAATTTGAATAGAAACAATATCATAATTGTTTAACCAACTCACGAGTATCTGAAGGATCTATATAACCCTCTTCACTCCACAAGGCAGGATATTATGACAAACAAAAATCTAGCTGAAAAACTTCCTGCCAAACATTTCTATCGCTAGATGATGAGTCATTCCATTCAATCGAGTTGTGGGCGTGCAAATGCAGAATAAATTTCAGTTTAAAGAATGAAATAAAAGAGTCTCTTTTTCTACACCGTTCCATCGAAACAACAAAGACTTTACTGTATAATAGGAGAACGAGAGCCTATTCACGAGCTGAGATAAATTAAAAGATAGATGGAGCGAATTCAACTGAATTGAAAAGGAAATTATATCTGGAGTTGACAATACTGTCGAGATATCTCTCCTGATATTTGCATATACGGTACCAGAATTCATAGGATGACTGAAGGCAAACACAGACGGACGTATGCTGACAGACGGAGGAAAAATCTCTCACCTAGTGTTCTAATGTTGCAACGCAGACGGACGTCCGTGTCTATCTTCATATAAAATGTCTGCTCACGTCTTTATTCAGGTGCTTGATTTTTCTGTCTGTCTGTCTGCTGCTGTGTTCGCCTCAGTCTAGTTTCGTATTGACAAACATTGAATTGAAATATACCATTTTCAACAGAATTCCAGAAGGAACCCAGGAACAAAGGAATTCAAATTCAAATTAATTCTATTGACCCAAAAACCATACACATAATAGACAAAGTCAAAACATCAAACTAACAATGTAGCCTACTATAATAATTGAAAAGTTGAGCAAATTTGTTTAGAAAAAACAACATTTTAGTCACATAACAGCCACACAGAAGTGTGACTGTTTACTATCATTAAAAAATGTATCTATACCATATCAGTTCTATTCATCTTCATTACTGTTGCCTTATTTACTATTAAAAAATTACTATAGTGAGGTCCACGTTTATAATGGCAGTGAAGAAAGATAGCAGAACAACGTTACCGATCCTTTGTCTTGTCAATGCCTTCTACAGACGGTAGCTGATACAGGTTTATTGATGTAATATTAACTGTTCATTCTCGTTTAAAATAATCAATTATATTCTATTGAGCGAGAAATTATATTTTTCAATAATTTCATAATTAAGATAAAATATTTTGTTTATTAATTCTCAATTCTACATTTCTAAGAGACGATCTGGCAACAGAGGAAAGCGAGAAAGAGATAGGGCTATTCGCTTTGTTGAATGATAGACAAGGATAGCAATACCATTGCTAATTAAACACTGTCATTACTAGTAGTTCTGTGACGCAGTTTTCTCTTCCACAAGTATCTGATGTTACCTGTTCTAGTTGATTCAGTTGAATCACAATTCAAAGTTGAATCATAATTAATTACTCTTAAAAATGTTATTTGTTTTCTCCAAGATCAAAAACTCACTCATGTTAATAAAGTCAGTTCACTTTTGAATTTGTATCCCATATGATGATTCATCCAGTTTCGTGATAATCTCCCCATCTGTTAAAAATATTTCTCAACTGTTTTTAAATTAATTTTTTCCAAGAAAGAATATTATTATTTCTTCGACATTATCCACTTCATTTAATCATTTTTTATTTTATTTTCATTCACCAATTAAATTTGTTTTTCAAATGTGAGAATAATGATACTGATGGACACTATCAAAAAAAAAATTGAAACCCCCCTACCTTATAGAAATAGACACGGCCAGACATCTGTGTAATGCATGCAATGAATAATCCACTTGTCAGCTGATTGATTATAAATAATTCTACAGTCTGATCCTATCTTCGAAGTAGATGATATATAATTATAGTGATATCAGAGTATGGTAGAATTCCTTTTCTTTTCATAAAATGCAAAATTTTAAAAAATATTGTGTATACATCGACGCTCAGTTGAAAAAGGAATATTGCTGCCTAATCTCATCGAATTCTATCTACGCGTTTGGCCGATTACGCGTTACATACAGACAGACAAAAGCAAATCGAGTTGAAACATAGACCTCACTACGTTCGGTCAATAATGTGGACCTGACCATATAGTTTATTTACTACAGGTAAGAATATAGTTTTCTGTTGAAATTTATGGATTAAAACATTTTGGCAACTTTTTAAAAAGTCTCAAACCAAAGCAACCAAGGAACTTGAATGAACGCAGTGTCATTTCGCGATGACCAACACGTAATGAGGAGATGTGCATATCATCTCGTCTACAGACCTTCAGAGGCTGCTGACTATTTTGATCCAGTACAAAACCTTTAGTCACGGAAACGTTTTTATGAGCTGGCTCCTCTTCAGAAAACAATACAATAACGGTAATGGCAAGGCTTTAGTTTCTTTTTCCATACCAATTACACTGGTTTCACGGCCGCTTCGACTATCTAGGTCAGTGCGTGCTAGTAGACCCGGGCCCACTAGGCACTGTAGCCTAGGCACTAGGCAATATAGCCTAGGCAATAAGCCTCAAACCTGGTCGCGGTGCGTCAGCGCAGAAAATGTCACTGCGCATCGATTATTTGCCGCCAAAAAGCGCGACCCGAATCAATGATGCTTGTTGCCAATAGTAAAAGTAAAGTGAATTCTAAGTAGAATAAAAGTAAATTCGTATGACTTTAGTTGGTGGGGAGACCCTTGCCATAGATTGCTGCATATATGTGCACTAGGAGAATCATCTTGCCAATCGTTGAAGTAAAGTATATTCTAAATAAAATGGAGTAGATTGTTTCCAATAAGTGTATTGGGAGAAAGTGACCCGCATCATAATTTCCAGACTGCACTTTTTATCAAAAAAATTGATAAAAATACAACAATTGTATTTTGCAAATTAATTATTATTATTATTATTATTATTATTATTATTATTTTCCATCCACTGACCTCCTATAAAAGGGGTATTTGGACTTGTCAATGTCGTAAGTCAATAAAATACAGAACATAAATACATAAATGATAAGTCAATATATTTTCTTTTCTCTCCAAACCTTATCTCGACGCTCGTGGTTTAGAACATAAATAGGCACATGAAAAGTCAATACATTTTTTTTCTATTCTCTCTAAACCCCATTTCGACACTCGTAGTACTCTCTGAACTCTTCATTTGAGTACGCGCATATGGACAGCAGCTCCTTCTTTAATTGTTCTCTGAATTTTGTACCAGTCATTTCTTTTATATGAGCTGGCAATAAATTATACAACCGAATACCAGAACTCCTAACACCTCGCTCATGCATGGTTGTCTGGTGTGTGTCGTCTCTTAGGTTGTTCCTATATCTTGTTGGGTATTGATGGAATGTTCCGCCTGTATTAAATTCATGTAGATTTTTCTTAATGAAGCAGATTGTTTCGAAAATATATAGGCTTGGGAATGGTAGAATTTGAAGTTTTTTGAAAAGGGGGCGACAACTTGTTCGAATTGATTCTCCCATCATCACTCTCAATGCCCACTTCTGCATTCTGAACACCTCAACTACGCAGCTTGAATTTCCCCAAAAAATGATGCCGTAGGTCAGGTGTGAGTGAAACAGTGCGAAATAAACACTTCTAAGAGCCCTGGAGTCCAATATAGCTTTCAAATTTCTCAGTACGAAAATTGCTGAGTTCAGTTTGCTTTTGAGGTATTCTTGGTGAGGTCTCCAAGAAAGGTCAGAGTCAATCACCACTCCAAGAACTTTTATATCATTCACGGATTCTATTTTATAGTCTCTGATACTTAAATTATTTTCTCTGGTAGTTCGGAATGGAATTTCTTTAGTTTTCTTTAGATTTCTTTAGATTAATCAACAACTTATACAAATAAATCAAGTACACAATCATAAAATTGAGTCAAAATTTGTTTTTATCTATATTTGTTTCTCAACTATTGATATTGAATTATCATGATAGTTCAACTATCAACCATCATGTTTTTGACAGTTTTTTCAACTAATAATAACTAATATTAATAACTAATGGTCATTCGTATGCAGCTGGTATATATTGCTCCAAAGATTGTAAATTGCATCCCGAACGAGCTCATCGGTGTGCCTATTAATTTTGTTCCAATAAATATTAAAAACTGGATACTTCTCAACTATCACTTCCATCTTAATATTTATGAGTTCAAAATTTTTTCAGCTTTTAAAACTATTCATTATTGTCAGAATTAATTTACAATAATTGATAGCATTTATTTCAAATATAGTTACCATTGTTTGAATAGAAAGATTCTATTTTAAATTACTAGTTTAAGATTTGGAAACAGTTAAATCTCTACTCCTACTGGCGAACAAGTGTTACACTTATGCCAGTAGTTCTTCACCTCCAGCCGTATTTTTCAGGTAGTTGATATAGATATTTAGAATAATAATTATTGTTTTTTTTCTGATTGTCACATCTTTGTACTATTTTCTGTGTTTTGGTGGAATAAATTGAATTGATTGAATTGAATAACGACCTTTCTTTCTTCGTAAGGAATGTTTCATGTTTATGAAATCGGATTAATCCATGATTCAAATTGTGATGCGATAGTTCGTGAGCTCGTAACATTTTCATAGAAATGGAATAGCTGGAATAGCTCCAGGTCTTATATTTGAGCCCTACACTTATCAATTTGAAAAATAGGTAGCCTACTGTTGGAGACAGGGTTGAGCAAAGACCTTTAAGAGATATAGACCCACAATGCCTATGCCTTCCCAATGATAGCTCTTACTTGAAATTGAAGGCCGCCATTGGGGTATTTTAGCACGAGATATTATATATTATTCATTTGTAATACTATAACAAATGCATTATTTGTAATACTTGATCACAAAGGCATTGGTGGCATTGGTATGTAATAATCTTATGGGTTGCCCCCTCAATGGCGGATTTCAATTCCAAGTACGACACTAGCGCTGCATGTGAGTCTATGCATCTTTAAGGTCTTTGGGGTTGAGGGGAAGTTCAGTACTATCATAGAGAAAATATAAGCGTAAGTATAGGGTACTTACTTGTTTCTGGTACTATTCAATTTGAAAATACTGTTAAATGTCGTGGCTATTTAGAAGTTTAGTAGATTACTCTTGATGGAACTGTTGCTCATCCAACATCGATCACTGTTAAGTATACCAGTAATGTCTGGGAAAAACGTGACAGAGAATGCAAATATTGGACTTGTTTTGATCCGAGCTCTATCTTGAGATAATGCATGTCGACTTCTCAGGAATGAGAAGACTATCAAACGAGGACCAAGATAGCCTCTTGAGTAATACTGTATTATAGACTAACTAAACAGTTGTAAGGCATCAGAAGAAGAAGAAGGCAGGTGAAGAAGAAGAAGAAGAAAAACTAAACAGTCTGATGTGTGGTAATATCGAGTAACTCACTGTTTGGAAGCGCTGAGAGAGAAGGGAGCAACAAGTGAGTATGTCTGTTGCCTCAGAGAACAACGACCGTATTTTATGCTAACGCGTTCCATAGAAACGTTTTCTCCCATTCACTTATATCAGTCGAGTATTATGTGCACGGCGTGTTTACAAACCAGCTGTCCTTCGCTCCCAAACCGACTCACCTGTTCCACAACATTCCTAAATCTCAATTGCAGTCATAATTTTCAACTAATAATAACTAATATTAATAACTAATGGTCATTCGTATGCAGCTGGTATATATTGCTCCAAAGATTGTAAATTGCATCCCGAACGAGCTCATCGGTGTGCCTATTAATTTTGTTCCAATAAATATTAAAAACTGGATACTTCTCAACTATCACTTCCATCTTAATATTTATGAGTTCAAAATTTTTTCAGCTTTTAAAACTATTCATTATTGTCAGAATTAATTTACAATTGATAGCATTTATTTCAAATATACTTACCATTGTTTGAATAGAAAGATTCTATTTTAAATTACTAGTTTAAGATTTGGAAACAGTTAAATCTCTACTCCTACTGGCGAACAAGTGTTTCACTTATGCCAGTAGTTCTTCACCTCCAGCCGTATTTTTCAGGTAGTTGATATAGATATTTAGAATAATAATTATTGTTTTTTTTTGATTGTCACATCTTTGTACTGTTTTCTGTGTTTTGGTGGAATAAATTGAATTGATTGAATTGAATAACGACCTTTCTTTCTTCGTAAGGAATGTTTCATGTTTATGAAATCGGATTAATCCATGATTCAAATTGTGATGCGATAGTTCGTGAGCTCGTAACATTTTCATAGAAATGGAATAGCTGGAATAGCTCCAGGTCTTATATTTGAGCCCTAAACTTATCAATTTGAAAAATAGGTAGCCTACTGTTGGAGACAGGGTTGAGCAAAGACCTTTAAGAGATATAGACCCACAATGCCTATGCCTTCCCAATGATAGCTCTTACTTGAAATTGAAGGCCGCCATTGGGGTATTTTAGCACGAGATATTATATATTATTCATTTGTAATACTATAACAAATGCATTATTTGTAATACTTGATCACAAAGGCATTGGTGGCATTGGTATGTAATAATCTTATGGGTTGCCCCCTCAATGGCGGATTTCAATTCCAAGTACGACACTAGCGCTGCATGTGAGTCTATGCATCTTTAAGGTCTTTGGGGTTGAGGGGAAGTTCAGTACTATCATAGAGAAAATATAAGCGTAAGTATAGGGTACTTACTTGTTTCTGGTACTATTCAATTTGAAAATACTGTTAAATGTCGTGGCTATTTAGAAGTTTAGTAGATTACTCTTGATGGAACTGTTGCTCATCCAACATCGATCACTGTTAAGTATACCAGTAATGTCTGGGAAAAACGTGACAGAGAATGCAAATATTGGACTTGTTTTGATCCGAGCTCTATCTTGAGATAATGCATGTCGACTTCTCAGGAATGAGAAGACTATCAAACGAGGACCAAGATAGCCTCTTGAGTAATACTGTATTATAGACTAACTAAACAGTTGTAAGGCATCAGAAGAAGAAGAAGGCAGGTGAAGAAGAAGAAGAAGAAAAACTAAACAGTCTGATGTGTGGTAATATCGAGTAACTCACTGTTTGGTAGCGCTGAGAAGGGAGCAACAAGTGAGTATGTCTGTTGCCTCAGAGAACAACGACCGTATTTTATGCTAACGCGTTCCATAGAAACGTTTTCTCCCATTCACTTATATCAGTCGAGTATTATGTGCACGGCGTGTTTACAAACCAGCTGTCCTTCGCTCCCAAACCGACTCACCTGTTCCACAACATTCCTAAATCTCAATTGCAGTCATAATTTTCCACTTGCTGATTGGAATTTGAAAAAAAACATTGGTGAATTGACAGCAATAAATTGGCGCAAATAGTTCCATAGATTCGATGAAGGAATGTAGGATACGAGTAGATTGGTATTATTTTATTGATTCAATCATACACAATTATCATGTAAAATAATATGGGGGAGGATCAACAGGCACAGCCCAAAACTGTTCCTCTCCCGAATTTTGATTCATTCAAATAGTCCAGAAAAAAGGTGATGTTTTCTTCACTTTATAAAATTTTGTCTAATTTTCTCACCAAACACTAGAAACAATTAATTTTTAATTTAGAAAGATTATGATCCGAATTGATAGCATGTGAACACTACCTTTTATTCTAGACTAGCGGGAAACCCGTGCTCTAAAACTTGACAAACTGAAATCTTGAAGAAAGAATGAGAAGATAGAAAATAAAACCGTTGAGCACACACTATTTTATCTATGACTACTCTCAAGCAAAGTAAGCAAAGTATAACAAACTGGAAGCATGACGAATTGAAAACTTGACAGACTGAAAACTTGATTTGATGAAATCTTGAAGAATTGAAAATAGGCCTATAACCACGCACGGTGAATCGAGAATCTATATACAAAATTTCAATTTAATCAGTCCAGCAGTTCAGACGTGATGATGCGTCATTCGTGAATTTTATATCCCGTACTAGTCCCGTAAAATTCGTGAATTTTATATCCCGTACTAGTCCCGTAAAATTCGTGAATTTTATATCCCGTACTAGTCCCGTAAAATTCGTGAATTTTATATCCCGTACTAGTCCCGTAAAATTCGTGAATTTTATATCCCGTACTAGTCCCGTAAAATTCGTGAATTTTATATCCCGTACTAGTCCCGTAAAATTCGTGAATTTTATATCCCGTACTAGTCCCGTAAAATTCGTGAATTTTATATCCCGTACTAGTCCCATAAAATTCGTGAATTTTATATCCCGTACTAGTCCCGTAAAATTCGTGAATTTTATATCCCGTACTAGTCCCGTAAAATTCGTGAATTTTATATCCCGTACTAGTCCCGTAAAATTCGTGAATTTTATATCCCGTACTAGTCCCGTAAAATTCGTGAATTTTATATCCCGTACTAGTCCCATAAAATTCGTGAATTTTATATCCCGTACTAGTCCCGTAAAATTCGTGAATTTTATATCCCGTACTAGTCCCGTAAAATTCGTGATTTTATATCCCGTACTAGTCCCGTAAAATTCGTGAATTTTATATCCCGTACTAGTCCCGTAAAATTCGTGAATTTTATATCCCGTACTAGTCCCGTAAAATTCGTGAATTTTATATCCCGTACTAGTCCCGTAAAATTCGTGAATTTTATATCCCGTACTAGTCCCGTAAAATTCGTGAATTTTATATCCCGTACTAGTCCCGTAAAATTCGTGAATTTTATATCCCGTACTAGTCCCGTAAAATTCGTGAATTTTATATCCCGTACTAGTCCCGTAAAATTCGTGAATTTTATATCCCGTACTAGTCCCGTAAAATTCGTGAATTTTATATCCCGTACTAGTCCCGTAAAATTCGTGAATTTTATATCCCGTACTAGTCCCGTAAAATTCGTGAATTTTATATCCTGTACTAGTCCCGTAAAATTCGTGAATTTTATATCCCGTACTAGTCCCGTAAAATTCGTGAATTTTATATCCCGTACTAGTCCCGTAAAATTCGTGAATTTTATATCCCGTACTAGTCCCGTAAAATTCGTGAATTTTATATCCCGTACTAGTCCCGTAAAATTCGTGAATTTTATATCCCGTACTAGTCCCGTAAAATTCGTGAATTTTATATCCCGTACTAGTCCCGTAAAATTCGTGAATTTTATATCCCGTACTAGTCCCGTAAAATTCGTGAATTTTATATCCCGTACTAGTCCCGTAAAATTCGTGAATTTTATATCCCGTACTAGTCCCGTAAAATTCGTGAATTTTATATCCCGTACTAGTCCCGTAAAATTCGTGAATTTTATATCCCGTACTAGTCCCGTAAAATTCGTGAATTTTATATCCCGTAATAAGTCGATACTTTATTAAACAAGAATCTTGTATAATCTTGTCTATAAATATGAAGAAAATAAATAAAAATCTCAGTACCCTTTTTTTGAAAAATTTTATCACAAAATGTTTCGGACATTTATGCCATTTTCAAGTGATATGAAGTAAATAAATAAATACTACTGGAAGATTCTAATCATGTCTATGTATTTTAGACTAGCGGATAACCCGTGCTCCGCAGGGGTCTAAGAACTTGACCCACTGAAATCTTAAAGAATTGAAAATAGGCCTATAACCATCCACGGTATATAAAGAATCTATAAGCAAAATTTCAAGTTCAGCAGTTCAGACGTGAGTTTCCTATCCCATAAGCCAATTCTTCCCTTCATTATAATTAAGATTAGAGATTGTAATGCACGTAAACAACACTACCTTGAATTCTAGGTTCTTTGAATTCGATGATTTGATTTGTTATTCAAAACCATGGTTGATTTTTTTGAGTAGTTTTTTGATAAGATTTATTGGAACTAATTAAATATATGAGCTTTTTGGAACTATTAGGTATGAAATTATTATTCCAAACTCATACTCGTAATGTCATGATGATCGAATGATCCTCTCCTTCAAATACGTCCAATACTTTTCTCAAAAACTTGCGATAATTATTCCAAAGTACATTTTTGCAAGAGTGTGCTCAGTGTGTAAATCGTATGTTTCTACATACTCGTGATCGTGATGTGATAATGCTCAAATACCCCTTTTCTTCAAATATTTCTGATACTTTTTTGGAACATTTATACTTCTTTCACGATACATATTCCAAAGTACATTTTTGAAAAGTGTGCTCAGTTTGTGAATCGTATGTTCATCTACATGAGTGAATGTGGTATGAGATGATAATTCTTCCAAATTCTCACTTGTGATGTGATGATGTTAGTAGGGGTAAAGTGAGACTTCTGGAGAAAAGCTGCCCCAAACCTGCCCCAAACCTGGCTCAAATCTGCCCCAAATCTGATTCTTGGTTCTAACCTTGCCCAACCCAATGTAATCCGATCTAACCTAACCTAGCCATACCCCTAATCTCACAATAAACCTCAAATGAAGATTTCCCACTTTTTTGGAGAAAAAAAACTAGATCCAGCTTTTTTTTATTTCTTGAATAACTAAGAAACCGTTAATTTTACAAAAAATCTACAAGAGTAACTTTTTCCAGTAAATCTAATAACGAATCCATTGACACCCCATTTGTCAAGATTGAACAAAAAATAAGGATCTCATGGGAAAACTAGATCCAGTTTTTTTATTTCTCGAATAACTAAGAAACCGTTAATTTTACAAAAAATCTACAAGAGTAACTTTTTCCAGTAAATCTAATAACAAATCCATTTGTCGAGATTGAACAGAAAATAAGGATCTCATGGGAAAACTAGATCCAATAACTAAGAAACCATCAATTTTACAAAAATTTACAAGAATAACTTTTTCCAGTAATCCATTTGTCAAGATTGAACAGAAAAAGTAGATCCAATTTCTTGAATAACAAAGAATATTTTTTTCAGTAAATCCATTATTTGTCAAGGATCCTAACTCTGAAACTAAGCACAAGCACACAATAATATGTTTATGTTGAGACCTTGCTTAAACCTCAGCACTAAACCCCCCCCCCCACCACACCACAGGGGGGGGGTTGGGGGCTTGACCCTCTGCCTTTAACCTGAACTACTTGAAAACTCACCTCAGGTTGTATTAACATTTATTATAAAAATAGATCATGAGTGTTGATAAATTTGGTCGATATTTGTATGATAAAGATAATAATAGAGATTTAATGTTGATATCAAAAATTTGATTCAGAATTTTTTCCATTTTTTACAATGTATATCATTAGCTGCAACTTTCATACCAAACATTAATCTCAATAATGAAAAAGAATGGAAGTATATGACTGATCCAAACTTAATCCAACAATTCTCACTCTCTTCTGGAATCTCTTTTAAAGAATGGTATGAAAAAAATGTAATAAATATAGGTGAAAAATCTTAGGTTTAGGTGAGTACACCCAGAAAGAAATTGTAGATGTAGGTGAGTACACCCAGAAAAAAATGTAGGTTTGGTTACCCAGACCAAGAACATTATTCAACTTTAATGAAAAATCTAAGCTCATATAGATAGCACTATATCATCAAAGTCAGTATTTCACTTTGAAAGAAGCTGATAAATTGAATAATAATATAAAATGCTTTAAAATTAAATTTGAAGAAAATGGTTGAGATTAAGACAAGAGCAATTCTACAAATCAATGGGATGATACTGAAGGTAAAATATTGATACATTTGCAGATAATACTTTTGATTTGAATATTGTCTAGTTTTTGTTATTTTATAGAAGATTTATAATACTCTTTTTACTGTTCCACTCAGTGGTGTGTATTCAAACTCATTATCATAGAGGATTAAACAGTAGGCACTGGTTTTTTCTGAGAAATTATTTGTTGTTTCCAATGTCAACTTTATGTCTATTGCACCAGATTTCAATAGTTCATTTTGCTTACTACAGTCTATAACAACCAATGGTGCATATTCATCAAATGTTTTATACTCAATTGATGTACTGCTGTTATAAGGATAGTATTCATTTTGGAATTCAGAGAACATGTGATACAATAAATGTTTATTACCAACAATATTTTCATAGGGGAATGATTGAGCATTTAAATAGAGATTAACATTGTTCAGATTACAGAAATTGAAATGTGACCTGTTAGCAGTTATAACATTTTTCCTATTCTTTTGAAATCCAAGAATAATGAATCTAGGTTTCAATATGTTTGAAGTTGTCTTAACTGTCCATTGAAGATTAGTAGTTTCAGGTAATTGTGGAAATTCATGCAATTCCCATGATCTGAATGGAATGGTAATTGGTATATCACTATGTGTTAAACTCAGCAGATCAAGACAAACAGTGTCAGAAGCATGTATGTAGGGTACTTTCCATTGTAGTTTTGTAATATCAATTTTCACCGATTTTGCTGTTTCTGATTCAATACAATTTAAGTCTGATGATGATCTTAATAGAACAATTTCCTGACGAACATTTAATAGAACTTTTCTATAGTCTTCCATTACACCTAACCACATATCCAAAGGAATGCAAAAGCAGAATTTATCTAAACTTTTCCATCCAGTCAACTTCCATCCTGCATTCTCCATAATTTTTTCATTGAGTTTTGATTGACGTAGATAGTTTTTCATGGTTGTTGTCAATCCAACATTACGTGTGCGATCAACTTCAACCCCTCCCAATTCATATCTGATTTCATCAAATAGGTATGCAACTCCATTATTGATAAGTGAAAAGTCCTTGGTTTCAACATCATTCTTATCTTTCACTTTGATTTCGCCTTCAATTATGAGAAAACTTCTACTTGGAAGTGTATAAATATCTTCTTGTTTTAAACTAATTCGAATTTCATCATTGTAATTAAATGTCTGTTGAATATATGGTGTGTGAGTGATATACTCATATTTGGTAATACTCTCATCAAGATGTACACTCTGATCAACAAGTAATATATCTGACTTGACTTGTTTCTTATACATTTTTATTATATATATTTTTCCTTCTCAATACAACCTGAGGTGAGTTTTCAAGTAGTTCAGGTTAAAGGCAGAGGGTCAAGCCCCCAACCCCCCCCTGTGGGGGGGGGGGTTTAGTGCTGAGGTTTAAGCAAGGTCTCAACATAAACATATTATTGTGTGCTTGTTGCTTAGTTTCAGAGTTAGGATCCCTTGACAAATAATGGATTTACTGAAAAAAAATATTCTTTGTTATTCAAGAAATTGGATCTACTTTTTCTGTTCAATCTTGACAAATGGATTTACTGGAAAAAGTTATTCTTGTAAATTTTTGTAAAATTGATGGTTTCTTAGTTATTGGATCTAGTTTTCCCATGAGATCCTTATTTTCTGTTCAATCTCGACAAATGGATTTGTTATTAGATTTACTGGAAAAAGTTACTCTTGTAGATTTTTTGTAAAATTAACGGTTTCTTAGTTATTCGAGAAATAAAAAAACTGGATCTAGTTTTCCCATGAGATCCTTATTTTTTGTTCAATCTTGACAAATGGGGTGTCAATGGATTCGTTATTAGATTTACTGGAAAAAGTTACTCTTGTAGATTTTTTGTAAAATTAACGGTTTCTTAGTTATTCAAGAAATAAAAAAAAGCTGGATCTAGTTTTTTTTCTCCAAAAAGTGGGAAATCTTCATTTGAGGTTTATTGTGAGATTAGGGGTATGGCTAGGTTAGGTTAGATCGGATTACATTGGGTTGGGCAAGGTTAGAACCAAGAATCAGATTTGGGGCAGATTTGAGCCAGGTTTGGGGCAGGTTTGGGGCAGCTTTTCTCCAGAAGTCTCACTTTACCCCTACTGATGTTTAAATCAGAGATGAGGGAGGATCTAACTTAAATTGATTGATTCATTGAGTACTTTATTTATGTAGATTACAATATATACTGGCTTATACACTTATATACAATGGCTCACAATACAGCGAAATTATAGATGAATTTACAAAATATAAATTAGGAAAATAATATTATTGAGCTGTATATGATATGAAAAAAGCAATTTGTAATAACTATAGATAAAATAGATAATATTGTTATGCATCTACATAAATTGGCGGAGCTTTGGACATATCAATGGCCATTCTTTCTAAATCAACTTGAATCAGGGATAAGGGAAGTACTAACTTCTCTCTGCTTAAGGCTGTGCAGAGGCTAAGAAAAACTTTCCACTGGCGACATTATTTGTTTTTCGATTGTAAACTATCAAGCTATCAAATTGAAAAAGTTTCCTCAGGAAAAATATTTCTTCAATCATTACTTTCGAGATATGAGTGCTTATAGTTTAAATTTATGGGACAGGTCATTTAAAATTCGATAAGAGATAAATCCTTGAGATTTTTAGGATAAATTCTTCATGGTATTGTTGATTGAATAAAACAACTTTTTTTGAAAATATAAATTTTTGTGAAAGTTATTCAATTTAAGAAAAATGACCAAAAATAACTCTAAGTTGGGTCATCAGTGGAAAGATTTTTTTAGCCTTTGCACAACCTTGAATGCTCCTTTCCTCCAAATACTTTTGATACTTCTTTGATACCTTTATACTTCTTCCACGATACTCATTTCAAAGTACATTTTTGCAAGAGTTTATGAATGAAGGGTGCAGGCTACAAGCTGACTGATCTGTGTAGATGTACGAGGAATTCAGTCATATTTTGTATCAGCGCGACCTTTAGAAAGAAGGATTGGTTTGCGTGTGATGCTGGGTCGGACTGTCGGAAATATTGTTGGGCACCTTTGAGACCCAACTTACCGGAGATTTATATTTAATAACAGCAGCCTCCGTTCTCTTGCTACCAACATAACAGAGACTAAGTGCCCCAAGACGTACTCGTAAACTGATTGCCTCCTCACAGTCGGAAGCAATTTTCCCTGCACCCCTACCCCGGTGCGGTCTGGACTGAAAACAATTCCGTAAGTCATTAGTTTGACAATTTTCTTGCAGGTCTGTCTTTCTCATTTATTTTAACTCATTCTCCTGTTGTTATTTTTGTCTTTTTCTAGTCTTCTATTACTATCTTTCTCATTTATTCCAGCTCGTCCTCTTGTTATTTTTCTCTTTTTCTTGACTACTATTTACTATTTACTTTCTCATTTATTTGAGCGCATTCTCCTGTTGTTATTTTTGTCT